>NC_087319.1:6775075-7078106 GCF_037043105.1 Vanessa tameamea | reverse complement strand
TTCTCTCTCTCTTTAAAAAAATTAAAGCCGCTTAGGAAGTAGAAGCTGATTAGTTCTTAAGCGGCTTAGCTTAGTAGATTAATATTTTTTCTCAATTGCTTAAAGTGTTTTACAGGTGTACAACTTTATGTTTCCAGGCAATTTAACTTATTTCCACTTTAGCATTCTACAAACACGCTGAAGTCGGTACTACCTAAGTTATTTTTTGTACAAATTTATCTTATCTTGTTACTTTTAGAAGCCCAAGTGTAGTCAAAAGTAATTGCAGAAGTGAATAATTATTTATTATGGATTCAATACTTTACAAGCATAAAAATAAAAGTATAGTATAATATTTTATAGCCTATGAAATTAATATGCAACAGCCTTTACTAGATTAACCTTTGCCGTACTATGGAAAATACGTATAAACAGTGTTAACTAACAATCATTAATAAGCTCTTACTCGAAATAACCACAGATTTAGTCAGCGGTCTAAATTATTCAAATTGATTTGATGAACTAAATTCCATTCAAACAGTTATTGATTAATATATCTTTATTCATAGTACAACACTATTCCAGTTAGCCAGTTATATTCTCTTTAATTTTTCTTCTTAAGTTCCAATAAAAACTTCGGAAACACGCAAAATGCCATTTTTGAATCCTTAATGAATATCATTTATTATTCAAGATTTCGACCAATGATATCGCGTCATTTCAATGTCAAAGTTATTTTTTTTGGCATTACTCGTTTTGTGGTTGGTTTAAAAAAAGGTATTACAAGATGTCAACAGGTAATCGTGTTAATTAAAATAAGCAATTTCTCGAATTTTCTATTTTAATCGCAAGTGGTCTAAGATCTCTTACTTCTTAATAACATGATTATTTTAGTTTTATTAAGAGATATCTTACACATACTACTACCAAGTTCATTCACGAACATTGAAAATTATATAAATTAAAAATAATATCCATATAATTTAATAACAAACTTATAAATCAGCATAACAAAGGTACAACACAATTGTAACCGCAACACTCGTTTTCCGAGCTGAGCATTTATTGCATGGTTACAAAAAATTGCATTTGCATGTTTTACTTCAAATATTTCTATTGTTATTTTGAATTAACCGTGACCACATAAAGTAGACAATTTTTAAAGTATATATTCATAACTATGATATGGATTGCAGATTATTGGCTTTACAAAACCACTGATATGCTGGACAAGCTATAATTAGCTTGACCTGAATGTATTTTCAATCGAGACGTGCGAATAATTTATCCTGCATATATAAGATAAAATTTCGTGATTCGAAACGTATTTAATTTAAATCCTTTCCAAGGGCAATATGCTTTATTTGTACAAGATTCTATTTTTTTAAATGATTTCGAAAAAAAAAGTACAGCATATATAGAAAATAAAAATACTTTTACTAGAATTCCCTGAAAAGCTTTTGATACGTTGATAATAGTTGTATCTCACTATTAAAAACATAAAATTTATTTTTATATTTAAGTTATTACAATAATATAACTCTATGCAAAATCCTAATACGACTTAATGCGGTGAAGCAATCAGACGACTAAACAAAAAGCACAAAGACGAACCGCTTTGAACTGCTTTGAACCACTTTGATCTGATTTGATTGCACGCCTCGATGAAGTTGATAGGGATAAATGATTCCATTTGGACCATTAAAAGCTTTTAGGTTATCGAAATGAAATTTAAAAGATTTACGCTCAATCCTTTGATTGAAGAGGGTTTGGTCAAGCGTAAGATTTCGTGACTCTTTTCAAAGTTTTAGCCTCAATACATTTTATATAGGTTTGCACAATATTAGCTAAAGATAAAAAAAATGTTTTGACATTTTTATAAGTATTTAGATTTGATTAAATACATTTTTTGTCATATCTTGAAGACCGGCAACGCTATTACAAACCTGCCAGTGTTGCGTATGATCATTTGCGGTAGTAGACACTTTCCATCAGGTGATCCTCTTGCTCGTTTGCTACCTACGCCATAAAAAGCACAATTAACATTGAAATAAACGATCTACTCATATGCCTATGCAGGCTGCACTAAACTACCTTGTCGCACATTCGATTTCCTTTATAAAATTTTTATTATTTAATTTAATATTAATTTTATATAAAATTTCGTTCTTATATATGCGGTAGATATATGACGACTAGAACTGTCAAAGTACAATAGCCGCTCGATGAGGCTGGACCGTCATCTCGCCGATCTACGATTAGAGTTTATTGATATCAACTGGCATATACTGGGACTATTTGAACACCGAAGACTGAGGGAACGCACAAATAAGCTTAAAGTCAGGTAGCTTACTCTAGTTTAAGAATATGATCAACTTTCCTAAGGTGATGTCACTTAATTAATCAACAAGGAAATCAGAAGTATGTTGAATGATTTCCCACCGAAATGAGGAGTGGCTTATGTAAATATTTGTAGCCGATAATATACCATTTTTCAACACTATTATCAAACACTTGGTTTAAATTATTATAAATGGTCTAATATCATGGTCTAATATCATATTCAATACCGGAATTTCTTGAAGTGTAAATAGGACGACGGAGCAGCTATGTTAACCTAGAAGTCCATTATACATAATAGTATTTCAAAGAGACGAAATTAATATTATGAAATAATAAATTGCTTTTTCTTGCTTTTCCCGAATTCACGCAAAATTGCTAAGCCCATAAGCTAATGCTAAGCTATTAGAAAGAATACATTATGTAATTTGAAAACAAACGTTTGCGTGTTGATATGATAATATAATATAGAGATATATATAAAGTAGAACTAATGATTATTTTGAGTGATTAAAATATAATTTAAGATAGCAGAATTCAGTAGTGTTAAATCATAACTTAGATGTTGTTTCCAACACTGCGCAGAGCATTTTATAGTGTTTAAGTGTGCGCTCATAAAGAAGTGCTCTCTCAATTTCCTCCCCTTGATAATCTAATACTTGGACGATCAAATAAGACCAAAGATAGTTCATGTGGTAGATACCATCCACTCATCGAATATTCTGTCAAACTTACCACCAGGCCTTGTAAGCTAGCCACTAGACTGACAAAACAAATGTTATACTCTGTTTATATAGGGACACATACTATTCATAATTAGTATAATAATCATATAATTAGTAATGATATTGTTACAACATCGGCTAACCCAAGATAGACCTGGGATAGTGGAATATTTTGTCTGTATCATTATATATTTTAGTGAAATTGTTTGTTTTCGAATACAAGTCAACATAAATAATTCCAAAAAAAAACCTTTTTAAAATATTTTGTTTTTGCGTTAATTATTCGATAACGAAAAATTTTATACTATCATTCAAAGTTTTTACTCTATCTTTACTTAATAGACGGACAATTTATACACAAAAAAAACATTGGGCCAAATAGATACAAGCAAAAATATTTTAAATTCTATTTTTTTGACTTAGCAATAAAAAAAAATTTCATACAGCGTTTCTCCTATATTTAACATGAAGTTAAGTTTTAATTTGATTTAATCTAGACACATGATTATTATGTTTGTATTTAATTTTACTTAAAATTACAGTAAACAAACATAAATTATTGTCATTCAGTTTTGAATAAATTTCAACCATAATAATTTAATATTTAATTTAGATTCGATGAAAAGTAATAGATAGAAAGACTGTTTGTATTACATTTAACTTCTTACAAACTCTTTTAATAAAACATTTCACTTTGTTGAAAATGAGTAACCTGTTACAATTCGAAACGAGCCGAAAACTTTGACGAAAGGTATTCTATATCCAATTGTGAAAGGCGCCAAGTTTACGCATAAACAAAGGAAGGTTTTAGTACTAAGCCGAATTCTCGTTACGAACTCTGTAAAAAGTTAGCGCCCTTTATTTGGGAACTTGTAAGACGGGTCAACATGTAACCACTTAAACGTAGCTTGCAGTGGAATTCTTCTTTTCTTCTTCTTTTCTATAAATAATTTAGTGAAACAAAACAGAAACCGGACATTTTGATTAGTTATCTCATTCTGGGACTTCTTATGGGGTGGTAAACCGCTTCTTTACGTAACGCGTTGCGGCACCAGTCTGTTTGTCTTCCCTTTCTCTTAAGCATACGGCAACGATTAGTTAGATTACATAAGTAATCACTTCTGTCGGGCGTTCCGAGACGCACACGTTTTTTTTTTCATCTTTAGAACGCTAAGGTTAATATTTTATTTATAACTAAACATCTAAAATATTTGTTGTACTGTTTAAGTAATACTATGTATTATGAAACAAAGCCACTCGACCGCGTTTTCTGTCTAACTCAAAAACACAGAACGGATACTCATACAGTTCTCTCCAATGGATGAGGTGATTTATATGGAAAGTTTAAGTATCTAATTCAGGCGTTAAAATTAAGCTTTCATAGAATTTACTAAAATATGACGATAATTATCAATAATTCATTTTAGTTGTTTATTTTTGGACGCGGACAGTAAGGTCGATATTGGCGCGACTTGTAATTTGTTAAAAGTGTTATTTGTGTTTTATTTGGATTTGTAAACTCAACTGAGTAAGTATTTTACTTCAGTATGTATGAATTGGTGATATATTTATGTTAAGATAAATTCGAAGTTAGAACTATTTTTGTTTTGTTAGTAAATTGTTTAAAGTAATTTATATTCTTGTATTTTTTTAATCTATTTCATTTCTGTATGCTAAACATATATACCCGTAAAAAGTCGAAGGTATAAATAATAAAAAAAAAAATAGTTTAAAATTTTTAATACGCCAGTTGTGAGATTCACATAAATTACATCCTGTATCTTCTGAATACATGTATTGTCTGACGTAGATACGGTAAGTATTCATTATGTTTTGTAAAAGTATACTCTAAATTCGCATGCAAAATTTACCGAGAGGCTGGTTAATTTATATGGTTGTACGTCTGAGTTTAAGTCGGGTTGGGTAAATAGAAAGTTGTAAGGCTTTCCTCTCGAGAAATTCTCAATAGTATCCCCGACTTAGAAAGTACTCTTTCTTCCGTGCATCGGATAGCAAGTTAAGCCGTTAAATTCTGCGCATAATCACTCTTCGAGAGGCGCAGTCTTGAGCATTATATTATCTTCTCACCGAGTCTAGTCGGTCGGTTGAACAACATCATCAAGGAAAATTTAATCATTAATTCAATTCGATTTAGCTGTATTTATATATTATACTCGTATATATAAAAAAATCAGCGTTTGCATGTGTGCATCAATATTCAGTTTGCAATGTTAAGTATAAATAAAAAATATTTGGCAAACATTTTTTAATGTCACGTCATGTTTGGCTAATACTACCATATTAATTTGCATTTGCAAGTTAAAAAAAAAAAACACGCGACTATTGGACGAATATGATACTTCGCATTTGTGCGATGTTTGTGTCTAATAAAAAAACTTATGTCATGAGAATAATTGAATGTAATAATAATATTATATGTATATTATGTACGTTTATCCAAATAGCATCAGGTCAATCATTCAAAATATTTAAAAAAAAGTTGCACTTAATTGTGGATTTGCGTATATTTGTAAATTGTTTGCAAGTTGCAAATAATAATAATAATACCTAGTGAATTTGAATAGAAAAAATATTACAATAAAATACAAGGGAAATTTGATTTTAGTTCAAGGTGCTCGATCAAGTACAATTTATTTCCTTCGTCTTTATCCTATTTATTGTATTTCATGTTGTTTGTGGTATTATTGGAAAAAGACTAATTAATTGAGTACTTTATCGTTTAAATAAATATATATTACTTCAAAATAATAGATAAATCATTATATAATTCAATTAAAGATTAAATCTGCCTTTCCATGTGTATAGTTATAGTGAACAATACATACTCGAAGAATTATAGTGTGTATATACATATATATGATTATATTAAAATGCTAAGATGACATTTTCTAATTAATATTACAAGACACCTGGGCAGATGGTTTAAATTTGCATTTACCTTTAGTGAAGATGATCTAGACTACTTCATTTGCAATAGTTTATCTCACATTGAACTGAAGTTAATTATACCGTCAAAGGAATACTGAGTATATTTTTTGCAAATTTCAATTATATTCTGAGATGGAAGAGGCAAAAATTGCATTTTCATTTATGCATATTCTAATGAACAAACTAGAAATATTTATACCAAAGTTGTATTTGACAAAATTCTAGCACAATTTCTCCGTCATTTCGTAATTATTTGTAAAAATTACATTGTTATTTCGTAAAAGCTACACTTTAAAAGTAACGACCAACATGTCTGTGGAGCTACAAATATGTTATATTTTTAACAATATATGAAAAACGCTTAACAATAAAGGTTTATAATTTAAGAAAAAAAAATCTTTACAAATACAGGACCCTTGATTATAAGGCACATAATTTTTAATCAGAAAGGCATATAATTTGACAATGATTGAAATATTATAAACTAGGTATGTTTCTCAAAAACTGATTTTTTTCTATTGGCCCAAAAGATAGTGATTTTCCAGGCCAGCTGGATTAATTAATTCGATCGGCTTTACATAGTAGGGGATTTTTTATGGCTGTATTTCAACCGTAATTGATCGTTAGTGATGATAACTTTAGATAAGAGGGTATGATTGGAGTGTAGGCAACTTAAAAATTAAAGATAGCACATTTATTTGGTATAAATATTTATAGTATAAATTTATATTTGACAAGGGAGACAACATTTCTAATTTTGTTTATTTGAATGCTGAATCCGATTGATTCAAAAATATTCTTAAACGAATCTAATGTATAAAACCTTCAAGATAATTTTATATTTCTGTTTGAGCTCTAAACGTTTTTAGGTTAAATTATGTCTTCATTTCTCTCCTGTGGAACATTACGTCTAAAATAGAGGTTCTTTTACTGCGATAGATACTCTTAAGATAGTTGGGGTAAGATTTAGGTGAATAAAACTTGAGAAAAGTATGTTATAAATTTTAAAATTATATATTTAATAAAAGTAGTGCATTTCCAGCAGAAGTTCTGATACGGAATTCCAATTTTATGGGTATATATAATATGTACCTTCTCATCGCCTCGTTGTCTGCGTCGTTTGTTATGAGGGCGATGGGAGAGAGTTTCAAGAGAACCAAAGAGCTCGCCAAGCTTTGGTATGATCATCGTCGTTGGCAAGATCTGCGAATTTTACCTTCTATCAGGGTCTAGAGAGTAAGGTGTCGTCGTGTGTATGCCGGTGTCGTGCGATCGATAGTCCACTACGGGTCCCTATTTGGTAACACAGACTGTCGGTCTTTCACGGTCGTAGAACTAAGACCAAAAATTCGCAGCGGTATGTGGCAAAGTGTGGAGATATCATACACAGCGGCAACTCCTAGCAAATTAAGCATATCTACGGTACGATAGGATATGGCTGCGATAGCCTATCAGCGGACCCGCATCCTTCATCAGAATGGCGAAAGCGCAAGCCCTCTCCGAGTGAAATATCATACAAAACAATAGACATTTTCCAATAGGTTTTACTGACCCTTGATTTGCTATTTTAGTGTTGAGGAAAGAAAGCAAAATATTTTATATTCATTTATTTGTATTATTTATACAGTTAATTTTAATAGATTTTGACGGCACACATTCTATAAATCTAGAAGTAAAACGTAAATGAACAACACCAAGTTACCGATTCCTGTGGTAAGGTATTCGTTTATATGGAAAAAAATCTTATACGATTTTTACATTAAATTTTAATTACATTACCTATAAATAAAAATTATAGAAATCTATACTCAATCCATACTTCCATACTACTCATACTTCCATACTAATATGATAAATGCGAAAGTAACTCTGTATGTCTGTCTGTCTGTCTCGCTTTTACGTCAAAACTACTGGACCGATTTAAATTAAATTTGGTACACAAATAGTCTAGAGCCTGTGAAAGGATATAGGCTACTTTTTATTTGGAAAAAGTGCTGCAAGGGGTTAAAAAGAGGGATGAAAGGTTGTAAGTTGTTGATAGTATTCTCATTTTTAGGACTAGAAGCATAAAACTTATATTTTAGTCTGTATGCTTATAAACTAACATATCATGACACCCACTAAGGACTACCCCTAAAGGAGTGAAATAAGGGTTGAACGTTTATATGGAAGTCCGTAATTTTTTAAGATAGAAACATGAAACTTTCTTTTTGGGATACTGATTAAAAAGGAGTAGATATTTATTTAAGTGTTTCTGCATATTCTACCCCTACGGGGGTGAAATAAGGATTGAAAGTTTGGATAGAAATCCGCCATTTTTAAGATAGAAACATGAAACTTTATTTTTGGGATACTGATCAAAAATGAGTAGATACATATTTAAGCGTTTCTAGATAATCTACCACTAAGGGGGTGAAATAATGGTTGAAAGTTTTTATTAACGTCGTCATTTTTTAAGCTAAAAATATGAGACTTTATTTTTGAGATACAGATTGAAAATTATTAAATACGTATTTAAGTCTTTCTAAATATTCTAACTCCAAGAGGTTTAATAGAGGTTGACTTTTCTTTTTATTATTAAATTTTATAGCATTAAATTTTATTTTTGGGCTACCAATTAAAAATTATTTGATACGTATTTAAAAGTTTGTGGATATTTTACGCCTAAGGAGGGAAATTGGGTTGACATTTCGTATATAGGTTAGTTTGGAAGTCCGTCATTTTTAAAGTTAGAAGCATGAAACTTTATTTTTGGGCTACCGATTAAAAATGAGTTGATTCGCATTTAAGTGTTTCTAGATATTCTAACCTAAGGGCTGAAATACACACCAATGTGGTATACAAAGAGGTCTTAAATTAATGTAATATTTTAAGTTAATTTGTAAATATATTCATATTCTACGCGAGCGAAGTCGCGGAGAATGTAACAGCTAGTACAAGAATATATCATAGGTGACAAAAATGTGTTAAGTTCTTGTCATTGATTTTTATGCAGGAACTATATTTTTTCATTAGAGTAAAACTTAGTTTCTACATTTTCTTGTTGGTACTTTTTCGGTAGAAAACTCATTCAGTCAGTGTGGGCCACGTCTTCTAAGAAGACGACAAGCTCCAAGTGCAACAAAGATCTGCTGATGTTCAGTAAAAATATAAAATAACGCCACAATTTATAAAAATAAAATGTAAAAAAGGCACGGGCAACTGTGAACCGTGGATGTTGTAAAGTAAATAAAATATATATATATATATATAATATTACATAAACTATATTACAGTAACAATTAGAAGTATTCTTGAAATACTTAAATTAACTCTGTTCCGGTAGTACGATGAACGAACGAGTGTACTGAAGTGAAAAGAGCGCCACTCAATCCCGTGATTAGCAATGTATTGATTAAGCTATTGTTGTTATTGTCGGTGCATATTCTTATGCAATGGGTTTATAACATCAGATGGCTTATTACCTCGCCTACGTTCATGGAATTAATAAAGTAAAACCAAGTTAGATCACGTAGAAACTAGGATTTCCTCGTATTGTAATTTGCACGAAACTAAGTTGTTAGGGATTAAATAGTTATGAATATGAATTCGTCACTCTGAGTCGTTTGTCCGATCTTCAACTTCGCACCTTCATATTAATATATTCCAACACCAAGATATATACTTTTTAATAAGATATTAAAATAATATTATTATGTAATTAATATCGAGCGGAATTAGTGCACATACGCAACACGTATTCTAGTTTATAATGTAATTATATATATGTAATTATCTCTAAACATTGTATAAACACGAGCAGTAAATATTTTATAAACACTACCTTTCCGTATCCGAAGTCACTTATTCCTTGGGCAAGATGTTCGTATCTTTAATAAAATCTAGTCTCTAGTAATCTTAACTTTGCAAATTATTCAATTTAAATCTCATGTCATCTTAAAACATAAATAAGTTTTATTACTTAAAAATGTATTATAATAGATGATGTAAAAAATATAATGCGAATTAGTATTCATAGTCTTTAATGAATACTATAATTATTTTATCGTATTATTAAATACATTGTCGTTTGTTGTCAATTTGTTGTTTTAATTATAAAATCCTGATTTTATTATTTGACAAATAAGAGTCATAAATATAACATAACATAACATAATCAGCCTGTAAATTTCCCACTGCTGGGCTAAGGCCTCCTCTCCCGTTGAGGAGAAGGTATGGAGCATATTCCACCACGCTGCTCCAATGCGGGTTGGTGGAATACACATGTGGCAGAATTTCGTTGAAATTAGACACATGCAGGTTTCCTCACGATGTTTTCCTTCACCGCCGAGCACGAGATGAATTATAAACACAAATTAAGCACATGAAAATTCAGTGGTGCCTGCCTGGGTTTGAACCCGAAATCATCGGTTAAGATGCACGCGTTCTAACCACTGGGCCATCTCGGCTCTAATAAGAGTCACAACTGTGGTTTTTACTAATTCATCAACGCTTCAATTTATTTAATCACGTTATAACACGTCTGTTCACTTGTTTCCCACAACTGTATTCCCCTTTGGACATTGTCACGAGTAACCTCCGTGGTAATGTCCAGTGACACTAATACTACGATCAAGATCAAGCCACAATGGTCACATACCTTGTAGCGAGTCATCAGGAATCCGTCAGAGTATCTTACATGTCGTGCCCCGGCTACGTAGTGAAGTTTAACCGAATAAAGCAATCAATTATAGAAGTTCTCTTTACGATTTAAATTGTGTATATATATTTTGAATAGTTACTTATATATACATATAATGATAAGGCGGTTTATGTTCAATTAATTGATTTTTGATAGTTATGACGTTAAGTTCTTGAACGTATTACACGTATTGCTTTAAGAAAATTATGTAAATTAAATTTGAGCTAAGATGGCCCAGTGGTTAAAAGAAGTTTAAAGATCCATAATTAATTTCGATTTGTGAAAACATTGTGAGAAAAGTGTTTTTATTATAATAAAGAGGAAAGTTTTATTTGTCTGTTTTCGAAAACCGATTACATTATTTTTTCAACACTATTTTTATATAGATAGTAAATTACATAACTTGAGTTCACCCAATCACGTTTACTCTCGTAATTTCAGTAGTTTAAGATAAAAATATAAAATCACGTTTTTTAATAATGCTCCAATATCTAAATTTTACAATCATAAGCAATCATGTTATTATTTTTAGTAACAGCTGACGGCATTTAAAAAAAAAAAAAAGGATATCTGTATTTATGGCAGTCTTAAATATCATACCATATAATTATAGCTCAACAAATTATTAAACAACTAATTAAGCCAATAATTTAACCAAATTTCATCAAATTCGGTTCAGTGGTTTGGTAGTGAAAGAACGACAGACAGACAAACAGACAGAGTTACCTTTTATAATATTAGTATAGATAGATAATAATAAGAAATTTATAAATTTATTTATTATTTTAATTAATAATAGACTTATTCAATAACCATCGAATCGATGTATCCTGTGTTGAAAATATTTTTTAAGCGAATTCACAGTGCATAAAGTTCGTATTGACGAACTCGTCAAGTCAACGATTCATTGAAGACTATTCACATTAATTGCATGCAGGACGATCATCACGTTTCCTTTTGTAATGATCGTAGTTTACAATTGTTGCGAATTTAATTAAAGCGATTACTGCCTCGATCTCAATGTTATGTACTGTTCAGTTTTATGTATATTTTGCTCCAAATTTTATTTAAAATTGTTCGTAAATAAAGTGTTTCAAATAAATTTGATTTGTATCTTAACTGATGACTGCACATATCGGACAACATTTCAACTCACCTGTCTCCACTATTCCACGAGTACCTTCTACACAAAAAGGAAAAATATTTTGCCCAGCTATCTAATAAAAGGGGCATTTGTTTCTTTTAACTATTAACCTATAAACATTCATAATAAATAAAATTATATATATTTGCTTAATATTACAATACATTACATTAGCAGCCTGTAAATTTTTTAGTGGTTTATATTTATGTACCAGAAAAATATTAAAACAGTATTATTGAATATTTTTGCTGGTTGTTTAATTTATATTTCGTTCAAACCGTGGAAATTTTAGTTGGATTTACTAAAATAAGTTATGTAAAATAAAGATTCTTCTGCAAAAAAAAATTGAGAAGTGTATATTTTAAATTCGAAATTAAATGTACTAAAGAGGATAAGCCCAGCAACATTGTACTATTGGAATTTTGTAAAGAACAAAATTGTAAGAATATATATTTCATCATAAACAATATATTAAAAAAAAATTAAACATGATGTTGAAAACTATTCATCATGCAATGCAGTGCATGAAAACAAGACTCGTACAACAGACTGTTAAGAAGACGAGGAATCGATAATGTTGTTAATACTACGCTAAGCGAAGGCCATCATTAGAAGTGCTTGCGACAAAGGAAAAAGTTTTAAGGGCAAAACTCTTAAAACCTCTTGTTTGCAGTTAGCCAGGAAAAAAATCCCTGATGTTTATTATGACACTTTGTTTAGTCGTTTTGTTTTAGTGTTCTACAGCAATGTTAATGCTTTTTTTTATATATTTTAATTTAATTTAATTACCTCCTATAACATACACATATTCGTGACATAACACAAATTCCCCGATATAGATTTATTACAGTTTTCTAAAACTCCAAACCCATTTAAAATTATGTTTATTAGTAAAACTACTTATGCTGGTTGTAAAAGTTTCAAAAGTCTTCCTGAATTTCCTATCTAAAAATCTCGTTTTAAACAACATTGATTTCTTTATCTATGTAATTCTTAGTTAAAGTATCTTAAGATGCTTTGGGATAATAGAACAAAACAATAAGATGAATTATTATTATTTCCATTGAGAATTATATTAACTTTTAGACTTATATTAAAGATTAGTTTTATCATTATGACTATAGACAAAACTTCTTAAGTTCTTAGTATGACTTCTAAATCCATGAAACGAATCAAATTACGAGCAGATAAAACCACACTCAGTCCAATTAATGGAAGTGTAACATAATTTTAGTATCACATGATACGGGTTACGTGACTGCAATAAAAATACTATATAATAGCTTACGAATCTAAACTCCATATACATGTATGTTGAACTGCATGCAATAAATATGAATAGACCCTGATGAGCTCGCTGGTGCTTTAATATAGATGGTAGTCTAATCGTGAGTAGATTTTTCCTCGATTCAAATTAAGGACATTGTCGACTGGAATATGTATTTTTTTCTTCAGATCAAGAACTTTAAAAGGCTACGTTAAATGTTATGTGTAGACGCTTTAAGTACACGATTATACTCTTACGTATTTATATAAATAACGCAAGTTTACCTACTTTCTATGTCTTCGATTTATGTACGTATATCGTTATGTATGTATGTATATATATATATATATATATTGTGTAATATTATATTCTACCATTAACTTAACTTTTATTGTCAGTAATAAATATATGTGTCGTATAAACAAATAAATTGACTCACAAAGGCCCGCCTCTCTACGGTTAACTCACATTCTAAAATAAAATAGAAGATAGAACTTTGAATTATTGATAGGTATGAAAGAAAAACCATGATAATGTAGTATATTTGGCAATAAAATAATAATGTTGATGTTACAATCTTAACGGTACAAGGTCAAGACCCAGAGGGCAACCTAAAACCAGATGTACAGATGTGGTCAGAAAAGATCTTAGTTCCTGCAATGTTACTGAAAAAGATACGTCAAATAGAGCGAATTAGAAGCAAAAGATGATGGGACGATAGAGCATTTGCTTTTAATTTAGTAAAACTATTACTTACGAACAAATTATATTGCAATACTAACGTTTAAAAAAATGACAATTTTAATTAAAATTCTCCTTTGAAAATATAAACCACATCAGAATAATAAATTATAGATATATTATAAACACTTACCATTAATCTATCGGTTGATAGATTTTATCATAACATTTAAAATAATTAATCGATTATAAGAAATAAATGAAGCGTTTTCGTGCTTATTCTTATAATTTTATTGAATCATTAAATTCCAAATTTGTCTATCTCATCGCATACCTTCAATATATACGAGAAGTATAATTTAATATCAAATAACAATAACCTATAATAACAAAGGCATTTCATTAAATCGAGAAGTAATGAGATTCAATACAAATTCAGTATTAATATCATGCAATAATATAAGATATAATGAGATCGTATCGATATTAATGCGTCTTGAGCTTAATACAAAATAAACTAACTGTTGATTTGGATTAGTATTCTGTGTCAGTTAAGAGTTCAAAACAGAACCATAATTAAATTTTATTTAAACTCAAAATAAATCAAACATTATTAAAGTGTTTTGTTGATTATGGTTATGTTAACAGCATTCTGTCTATTTAATGTTTCGTGTTTCGTGAAATTGACAAAACCTTCTTCAATCTCAAGTCAAAAATTACTTAATCTCTAAGACATTATTTACCATCTGGTTTATTTCATTAGTCGTCTGTTATACTAAAAAATTGATAAGTAAATTAAAGTTTAGAGAAGTGATTTCAGAAATTTTATATTTAATTTAAGTAAGGTATTATTAAAAATTATATTGACCCGATCAAAAAAATAAATTATCATCAGCCAATCATAATCCACTGCTGGATTAAAGGAGCCATTGCTCCTGGTTCTTCGCTTTTCATATCCAGTCGGGTTCCACCACGTCCTTTAGGTTACGGTCCACCTGCTCCGATGTGACAGTCATCGATGCCTCGATATACGTCAAAAGCTCAGTGCCTCGTCTGTCTAATAATCTTGCAAGCTATGCGGCAACTCTCGTTTTTCTCCGGATAACCTGGTTACTGATTTTACATATCCAAAAAAACACCGTTAATAAATATAATGTAGAATAAGACTCTGTTTTTCATTTATATGTATATAGACTAGTAAAAATAAAAACATTTTGCATGGGCAGGTTTAGAAATTATTATAATATATAATTATTCTAAAATATGTTTTGTATCTTCGCTATAATTTATAAAATACATAAAATGTTGATATTAATTTTGCCTAGACGATCAATATTTATCATATTCTTTAGCAAACGTTAATTTTGAAATATAAGAAAGACACTTAAATCCTATTGACATACAATTTATTGCTTTATAATTGGATGTTGTACACAATCAAACTTGGTCCAATCAAATATTACCTGAATAAATTATCATAGGCATCTAGGTCAAACATTTTAAATGCAATTCAAATAATTTTCTCTATTACTACGTAATAATAGCCTCTACTACACGTTCAATCAAATAAAACACATTTACGTAACACAATAGTGTAAACATCGAAACACGCAGGAGCTTTAATTAAATTATTATTATCTTTCAAAGTTTCACAGATCTAATGTGTTTATTCATTTTTTTTAAATTACTTACTTCTAAAACCGCCATTGCTTCTCTAACCAGAGTATCTAATCTCCCCTTTTAAAATGTAGGCTAGACGAAATAATCGACTAACATTATTTATTATATTCCGTATGCCGTATGACGTAACGGCAAACGGCAATAGACGTTTTATATAAAAAAAATAACTACGTAATCAAACTTAATTGAAAGGTACATTCAAATATTTCAGCAAATGAATTTATTGTAGTGTAAAATAGTCTCTAGGTATCCAAGTTATTTGCTTGCTCAACGACAAACATTTATTCCTTAATCTTTCGAAAAACAAAAACCGATTAGAATTTTTCAACAATTGGATTTTCGATCTGATCAAATCCAATAGCATCCAAAATAATAGAATGAAATAAAGTATAATTATGCCTATTACATTATTGTGTATTATACTTGCGTGTAGTTGTATGAAAACACTAACATACAACACATAACTGCAGCATTCAAATTAACAACAAACACACGGAAAACTTGAACCATCGAACTAATTTTTTTGAAATGAAAAATATAACGCAATCCGATAAAAGTTCGGTTTTGTTTTCAACTTAAAGTTATTAAAGTTTGTACGGCTTCAGTCGAGTTGACTGGTCTACTAAGTTCACAGTTAACAGAAAACAGAGTAGAATTTCATAAAATATGAAAAACCGATTGTGTTCGTGTTCTAAGCAGCTAGATTTACTATTATTGGGTTAATAGGAATAATATTAATTTTAAATCCAATTTATTCCCATAACGGCATAAATATATAAAAATACAGCTCTCTCTCTCTCTCTCTCTTTCCCTCTCTCTATAATTCTCATCAATAATATTAACGGTGGTCCAATCGTCGGGGCGTCACGGTAGCATGCGCAAGCGTTTTTTAGTGGGTAATCCGACGCCGTCAGCGCCGGCGAGCCCTAAATACCGCCCCACTTCGCGTGGGGGAAATGCGTAAGAGCGTTTTTCCAGCGAGAAAAAAAAAAGCTTCGCTGACCCTAGACCCTCTGACCTTGGAATAATAATTAATATCTAAGAATAAATATCACTCTTGAAGCAAATTAAATTGTCGGTATGCATTAAACAATATCTATTTCATCATCTAATTTATATATTTTTTGCTTCTTTATTCTTATATTAGTCATCTCACTAACACTAAGATATTTAAGTAGAAGTGCCATTATTGGCAATTGCTGATTATTTATCGTCAGAATTACTTCTATTGCACTGTCCCTGTATTGGAGCAAAGGAACAGAAAATATGTGGCCCAATGTTAGCCATTCGATCAAAGAGGCAGTCATCGACAGTTTATGAAGAGTCTCTCTATAGAGTCGCCGGATACTACCCGCCATAATTGCTTACACAAAGCCCTACCAACTTAAGCACGAATTTAAAATTATTTTTGTAACGTATTTTATACTTTACTACTGTAACTTCTATTTCTAAAACTCCTGATCTGAGTTTTCAGTGGATCAATGAGTAAACATCATGCAGAAGGCCGAACAAAAGAAACTTATTTAATAATTTGATAGTTGCAATTTCCTATGAAACCGGATTCAATTAAGTAGTTTTAACTTTAGAATAATGCCACTGAGTTTAATGAGTCTTAATTTATTTGTATTATTTTTTTGTCTTGAACTCTGGTGGAAGAATTAGAAGAAATTACTAAAACTTACGAAATTCTTCTTTCTAAAAAATAATAATTACGCAAGACTCATCGTTAAACATTCCTACAACGCTCGTAGCTTCAATTTCATTACTTTGAGATCTTGATGAATATAATTCCAGCTGTTAAATGATTCAAATTGGAAAAAGAAAGGCGTCGCATTGCTTTGCCAAAAATGTGAAACTAAATTAAATTTCTCTTTTGTTTTTGAATTCAAGATAAGCATCATTCTCATCAGACGCGTTTGTCTGATTCGTTTGTAAAAAACGCCCGGTGAATAAATTTGTATTCCAACGGTTTCATTCAGTGGGGATCCTTTTTTCCATTTAAAATGAATTATCGCCAGATGAGGAAAGAATAGAGTCACTTACCTGCCTGAAATCTCTGACTTTGCAAGTTTATTATGCAACATACGAATGAAGATTGCGACGAACAAAAATATTATTTATGACTTCCTAATTAGCCTTTTTTTATTATAGACATGAATACAAGTTCTTTCCATTTAATTGGAATAAGGAAAGTTTTTACTTTTATGTAGACCAATTTTCATAATCCTTGTAGCATGTGTCTTACTTAGTTAACCAAAATTAAAATATCTCACCTGAAACAGTGCTATACAGATTGTGTATGGATGTTTACTTTAAATTCTAACTCAACTAGGTCAAAAATAAAGTATAGAGAAAAACATATGACGATAATAATTTAGATTTTGAGTAGGACCTTCAATATACTCAAACAGTTCGAAGTAATGTTTTCACGTGTTTACCATATACTCTTTCATCTTGACACCTATACCACTGAGTCAGCAGTTAAAAGGTCGATGTCATGCGATCTTTCAATGGAAGGACTTTATATAGTTCACACGATCCTTCTGAAACTTCTTAAGATTTCATTTGAACCTGTTGGTGTCAAGTTCTCACTTTACTAAAACTCTATCTTTAGATACCTACATAACTATTAACTTAACAGTTTTTGGAACTTTATTATAGAGCTATTCGTCTTAACAACTAGGTATCTAACTTATTAACTTTTGGTTATTGCATTCCGATTAGAAATGAATTTGAAATTCAAAAACTATTATGTAGATTTTATTAATATGGAGCCCTTTAAATCGAATTCTGTCTACGTTGACATATCTCAAGAACTAGCCAACTATTTAGGATCCATAGTGTAGTGCACAAGTATAAGCAAACACCGAAACGTTTCCTAGCTCTCATAATCCGATAATACGATTTTGCAAGCTATGTCGATAGCTCCGGTTCTTCTGCAAATTACAAAATTCCTGAAATAATAATTCTATTTTAAATACTTCAAAAATACCACAAGCATAGCTCGCTTCATCGCACTTTGAGCTACTCAGAATTATTGGACCAGTACCAGTGCACTCCAGTGCTTATAGTATTATTACTAGGATTTGTAGTGTTCTTAATTAAGAAACATGAGCGTTTTAAGAATTTAGAATCTTAGTATTTTCACATTTAACAAACAATATGTTTTTTATTACTCCAATTAAATACTACGCTATTAAAAAATACTACCGTATCGAATTTAATTAAAACTTTTTCAAGGATCCTGAACGTTTCAGTTGTTTAGTTTGGTTCAACTATTTTTCTCTTTGTAGATTTGTCATAACAGTTTAGTACAATATGACTTTTTATATATACAATAAATACTAGAAGCGATTACAAGTATTACTTTATTGTCTGCAAATTCATTTCCTTTCTAGAAACATTTTATAATACAGTACTAACGGGCGGACCTTAGCTCTGGGCTACAGACAACAGATTCATTATTTAAAGAGCCATTCGCTATATTCATATCGTAATGGTTTCGTATAAATCTGTACATATTTCATTCTATTTAAAGATATTTTAATGTCTACAATATTTCATGTATTGTTACGTTTTAAAAGCTTTATTTGAAAGTGTTATTTGCTATAATATGAATATTCGGTGAGGAGGTTACCACTTCAATAAAACACCTGTACAAAAATAGACTAGATGATTTCATGTTTAATCGTACTTCAAATTGTTACAAAAGTTTCAAAACAACTATTAGATATGCTGTAAGTTTAATAGTTACTAAAACCTGTTTCTCCCTTTATTTCTGAGCTACTTCCCATTTTTTGTTATTGTAGGCCACATCTATAGTCTGGCGACTGATGCTTCGTCGTACCTGAACCACTCAAAAAAGAGATACATTTTACAAGCATGTCAGATGCAAGATTTGGTTTTTGAGTCTAAGAAAATTTAGTTTAAGTTCCTTTAGTTGCCCTATTTCTTGGAATATTGAAGCGACATACGTCAATGTTTTTAATTTAAGATGCTTAGCGATGATTTAGCGTTTCTACTCCCGACATCGCGCGGACCAGAACTCTTCGCATTTGCTTGGTATACATGAGCCATTACGTTTTGCTATTTCTTTTGTTATTTTGATTTAATTTTGTCGTATGTAACATTTCCTTATATATTTAAGTGAGTCTGTGGCCAGTTGTTTTTTTTTGTGTTACCGTACTTCTGGTTGCTAAATATGTATTTAACAAAACAGTTTTTGAAAAGTTTTTGGAACGGAAAGAAATACAATCTCAATCTCAAAGTATATATTAAATACGATAATATATATTATATAAGATTAAATACATATTATATTGGATTACATATATCGCATAGGTAATCAAAAAAAATAAACGTGTCAGATTCACCAAGAACAATATATTACAGTCTGAAACCGAACTGCAATAAAATAACCTTTAAAGAAAAGCAAAGAAGCCGATATGAAGACATATACTATACAAAAACCCAAACTAACATACAACCGAAAAAAAATATAGAAAAATGAGCACAGAACAATCAAGTAGACATTGAATAGCAAACCTAACTGTCATCTTGCAATCTCCCAATACGGTTATTCAAAGCAGGAGAGCTAGACTATAACCCTCCAAGTGACTAAGTAACCCTGCAACGGATAAGTGTTTTACAACTGGACCTACAGCAGTTAAAAAAAAAACAATTTGTATATCTATGCTTTCAACGTTAACAGGGCTTATTCCAATTGCTGCTTCTCAGTTAATGTCATTTTTAAGCCTGCGTTTTTTAGGTGCGTGTAACTGCGTATGCGCGTATAATCTATCCCATCAAAAACATAAATGTAAAAATGAGAGCCAAGTCCAATATTATGATATATACCTTGGTAGTTGACTTCAACGATAAAAGAAGTGAGATCTAAATGGGTGCCAAGTTCAAAGGTCCTTCCTGAAATTTATTTATAACTACATAAAATATCATTTCTTCTTATAACTTAGGATAATATATTGTAGCCTAAGGTTTGTCTTGGCTAGTTCTCATATACGAATTATATTATATATCACTACTTTTTGTATATAAATATTAGTAGGTACTTATTAATAACAAAATTAATACCAAATGGTTTTTGTTAAACTATTCTATTTTCCTACGTTAACGGGGTATAATTGTCTTTTTGTTCTATATTTTCTTGTACCTCTGAAATGTTCGAATGAAAATTGCCCAATCAGTGCCCGGATTTTTTTTACGCGTTTTCTGTTTATACGTAATTTGGCCAAGTCGGGGCGGTATAACGTGCGCAGACGGTTGTACTCTACAATAGAGCTCTCTTGTGCCTTGATTTGACTTGGACCTAAATTGATAATATGTACTCCATCTAAGGTTTTAACTCTCGAGAACCTAACGTAAGCCTGCTCTTTACTAAATATAGAGAAGCCTATGTCGAGAAGAGCACTGTCAAGGCGAAAGCCTTGTGCTTTATGGATAGTATTAGAATATGCTAAGCAAATAGAGAATTGTTTCCTTTAAACATATACAATACTTAATATCTGAAACTTGGTTTTGACGTCTAGTTCGAAAATTAAATTGTTATTTTACATGCGCTATTGCTGTTATCGACGTCCCAATGTACCTTCTCTATTTTTCCATTGGACCCATTCACCAGTCCTTTGCTGACGTCAGCATGCTTGCTCAATACTGTTTTTCCAAGCAATAAGAATCCCCATTTGTAGCGCTAGAGTACATACTTAAACCATCCCAGTTACAATATACACACTCTACTACAGTCTCACAAGACCTATTTTTTTGTTGTATACTTATGAGCGTGGTTGCCACTCGCTCGGACACGTCAAGGTTTTATCGCAACGCTCCTATTCCGCTGCTCCAGCGTCGCGTCGCGCGCCTTGTACCGAAATGCCTATTATTATTTTTATTATTTAAAGTATAATGATTTTGCAACATTGATGTGCGCTAAATTCCCTTTAATAACGTAATAAATACGAAAGTCGACTATAATCATAAGTACTAAAACGGAAATATTTGGATTTAAAAAAATTAAGGGTGGTATTCAACTCGTTATATATTCACGTGAAGGCCTTAAAATCCACATTAAGACCGGCTGTCATAAGTTTTGATTGCTGGTTCTTACATCATTTTTTTTAGTTATTACAGGAACTAAGTATATAAGTGTTCCTAATAGACCCTATAAAATGAAAAATTATAATAAAATGATAAAAATTTACGAGTTTCAGTTACATCATTTTTTCCTTTGTATTGGCCTAATTATCTACCTGCATGCCAAATTTGAACTTTCTAGGTCACCTGGAAGTAGGTAATAGTTTTGATCTATAGGTCAGTCAGTGATAAAAATAACGATTTTTAGACGTTAATATCTAAATAACCGTTTGAGATACGTTTATAAAATTTGGAACACATATGTATCACGCGAGTCTTAATATATGAGCCAATTTTGACACGTTTATGTCAAATAGTTTTTGAGTTATGAGGGGGTCAAAAGTGGCTCCAATTGGTTCGTGTAATATTACACACGGTGCTGCTCGCCAGTTCTGTTACTTGAAACTTGGCTGACACGCTACCACGTGTCTAGATAAATTCAACTACTATAGTCAAGCCAATCGAGATAAATTGCCGTGATGGTATTATATTGTTTATTCCATAAAACTGGGTAAAACGGCGTTCCATTTACAATGAAATGTAGAAATATTTGAAACCATGCATTTTTAACAAATAATTTGTCAAATAGCAGTAATGTTCATGCAGGATTTTTTTTTAAATATTCTATTAAAAAAAGTCTAAACTTTTGCACAGTATTTTTTGTTTAAGTGACTAATAAATATTTGAATCACAATCGCACAAAGCAGCGCTTCAGAACATTAAGAAGGACTTAGTAGGTTCGTGTGAGGTCCGCCGTCTAGAAGAAAATATCAATGAAGACGTAGTATGAATGTAGTCATACATTATGATTACCTGTGTAAATTGGCCTGTACGGTGTGGGCGTTCTAGTTAAAAAAAAACACAAAGAAAATGTTAGTCTCCATATGAATATCTGAGATGCTGATATGCACCTCTATAGAGATTTCATCTCAAGACAATATAGACAATTATTATCTGAAGATCTAGCATAAGCTCACGACTCTATCTCCACGAAATACATAATGTCTATAGGAGACTTCAATGCAAAAATCGGTATACCCAAATAACTCAAGCGCTTGATAAGGTTATGGAAAATAAATGAAAGGATGAACGACTTATTCAATATGAATGTCACCTTAAAATAATAAATACAATGCTTAAGTTGAAAAATACAAGCAGATAGCTACGAATCTCTCCTGACAGAAATATAAGAAACGATATTAATTAGATCGACCACAATACGTTACTTATTTTCAAAGTACAAAGTTCCCAGGAGGGAGACAGAAAACGGATTGAGGACAATCCATTTTGGATTACAGATTGATAAGAGCCACCATCATCCAAAAATGAAAGAAAATATAAGAAGAACCTTTTCGAAAGTATCACGATCAAAATAATAACGTTCTCAATATTAACAAGCTTAAAATTACAAAAAGGAAAAGGAAAGAGTAGTATATTATCATAAAAGGCACTAGATCTCAAGAAACAGAAATAAATAACAAACCCGGACAATTCAGATAGGTAAGGCTAAACATAATCTACAAACTAACAAAGAAACACTTAAAATTTGCCGACGACATCATTCTGTTAAAAAAAAAATCCAAAATAGTTAAGTATCAGATACACTTACCATCTCGGTACAAAAAAAAATAGAAGTGGTTTGGTCACTTAGCCTGGTATGAAGATGATAGATGATGAGATGATGATGAAGGTGATGGACCGTAAATTTAATAAAATGTGGTCCACGTGGCTCCAGGAACAGAGGCCGACAAAGCGCCCGATGGATGGTTGAAATAGGGGAGATGGCCATGGCTAATCACAGCCAGAGACAGAGAAAAATGGTATTCCTTACTTTTAGAAATCATATACTTCTAAACGTACGGAAAGAATAAAGCTTTATTGTTATTATATATGACGAAGATAAAGAATATAAATCCGCCAAATAATTTTCGCGGGAGCATAGTATATGATTAATGTAAGGGCCCACCCTTTTATTGATGTACGGCGTATGAAACCGAATCTGACGTTATAATTTTTTTACTATATCTATCAATCCGCGCAGAAGGTTTATATTATACTATTCATTTACTCACTAAGGTAGGTTAGGTTTGAAAGGACGAGTAATGTAACCCGCAGAACCAACGGCTTTATAATTATGCTCCCTTGGGCGAGGGATTGTAGTACTAACTTCTAAACTCCATACTGCTACTAAGATAGAATTAGCCACTATCTTTTATCAGAATAACTTGGAATTCGTAACTCAAGCGTTTGAATCTACATTCTTATAAACTAGCTTTTAGACCCACTAAGCAGTTGATTTTATGAAAATTACAAAAAATTGTTAAAGTATATCAACACCGAGTTTTATCGCACAAAATTACCAACTTTATTTTTCCTCTTTAACCGTCTTGTAATCGGTAAAAAACTTTCGAACCAGGCATCATTAATCATACTCCTGTAATTACAGGTCAACTTTTAATGTTACATCAAGGAGCACCTGAAAGGACTACGTAATAAAATTTACCTTTCACCGTAAAGGACATTAATCAACCTTTGTTCACGACCACACGGTATTATCTTCTAAACTATTTATAACGAGGTGTCTGTGATAGGGTTGCTGATTTCAACAACATTTTCGACTCACGCTATATTCTTGTACAGAAAATAAGTTGAGCAAAAATTTGATATTATTGAATAATACGGTTAGGAAGTTTTTCTAATATATTTTTAAAGGTGTTTGTTTGTTTTAAAATTTAATATCTATAAATATAATATCTTAAACAGTTCAAGCTATCTCAATATAAGAAGTAGCTGATCTGCGTAAATTTGCCACCTTTTTGCTTTCGCGTTTATAATATTATACGTATTTATGGGTAACTGGACAATAGAGACTAATGGCAACTTTATTGCGTGGCCATACTGATCGCGGTTTGTAAACAAGCGGTTAGCGTTAAGCGTGCTATTAAGTTATGTACGTCATCATATGACACGAGATTCTAGTTTTTTACTCGTTTAAACTAGTTTCAAAATAGTGTTCGAGTATTTACTAATACTATTCGAAAGTTTAATTCAGAATATTGACATATTATGACTAAACCGACAACAATAATATGATTTCTATTTGGGTGATTTTATTTTGTTAAGTTATGACTGTCATACTGGACTGTTACTTCGACTGTATGTGGCAAAATGAACAATAATGAATTTAGAGTCAAACTATTTAACTGTATACTTATTTAGAGCCGAGATGGCCCAGTGGTTAGAACGCGTGCATCTTAACCGATGATTTCGGGTTCAAACCCAGGCAGGCACCACTGAGTTTTCATGTGCTTAATTTGTGTTTATAATTCATCTCGTGCTCGGCGGTGAAGGAAAACATCGTGAGGAAACCTACATGTGTCTAATTTCAACGAAATTCTGCCACATGTGTATTCCACCAATCCGCATTGGAGCAGCGTGGTGGAATATGCTCCATTCCTTCTCCTCAACGGGAGAGGAGGCCTTAGCCCAGCAGTGGGAAATTTACAGGCTGATTATGTTATTATGTTATGTATACTTATTTAATCCATTGATTAGATCGATAAAATGATCGTCTTCCTATCTATGAACTAAAATCCCACATATTCATTTCGGCACTTGTTTGCTCGTGTTATACTAATCAGGCTGCGTTGCTTATCGTTGCTCGACCGCTTCCGCGACCGCTTATATCACCCAGTCGCGTTTACTATAGACGAACGTTTGTTGTAATACCGCTACCTAACGGTTAAATAATGAATGAATATTCGATCGCTGCGAATAAACGCTAATTTATTTATGAATAAAGGAATAGTTTGGGAGCAGTATGGTACCTTCCTGTGAGGAAACTAATTTCCTATTATTTTCATATTAGTGATTTATTGCTTTGTGTAAAATATTAACACAAATGTATATTAGAAATTTCTATACCTGATGGGATTTATAGCTTTCTCGTGTAAATATTATATGTTTTTAATGAAATAACGAGTAGTAAATATGGTATTAAAATGCTATAAAATAAAGAAGTAAGTACGAGTTATTTTTGTTATATCATTGTACAACTGATACGAAATTATTATAATCCTTTCGACTAACAATGCGGAAGAATTGCAAAGTATATTTACTAAACAAATTAATTTACCAAAAGTTACAATCACTATCTACTACATAAAATAAAAATTAATCACGCGAGGAAGGTTAGTATTTATGTCATACGCAACTATCTTCAGCCAAATTTTGTAGATAACTTAGCAAATTAAACGGCCAATCACAGATGCAGCGTACGCTTCGAGAATTACACCTTGAGTATTGTTTATGAATCAATAGGGGACCTCTACGAACGCTATGAGAAATGCCATACGTAGCGTAGCATTGCTTATTGTACCTACGTATTCTTTCTAAATATGGATGTAAGCCAATTATAGCATAACTATTTGCCATCAGAAGCTTAAGGAGTACAACGGCACATATCATACTTAGAATATCAGGTCAATCAGGTAAAGCTAACGAAATGAATAATATACGAGTATGTCATTATCAAAGTAGTAGAAGAACTCACTAAAAGAATCGCATTGATTATACATAATAGAATTGTCTTATTGACGCTTCCGACTGTTCGAAACTCATTGAAGCACTATTTTTGAATATAGCTACCACGTGAAATTATGTCAAACGTATTACGTAAGCAGAACAGTCTGAGCTCGTCGTATTTTTATTGATATCCTATGCTAAAATTATCCTTAAAGAGAGAGGTCTTAGCCTAGTAGGCAGTTATGTTAAATTTTCTTTATTTTCTATTTATCTGTAAAACATAAAGTAAATATATAACTGCTGAGCTAAAGTCTCCTCTCTTAGTATAGATCTATATGTAGGCCAGGAGATTATATTTCTTCAATGCCGACTACGATAATTCAGGAGAACATTCACTTTGGATTTCTGTTTAATTTTCGGAAATTGCAAGATTACTATTAATATAAACAGCACTATAACATACACATTTAGTATATCTATACTTATGTCGAAAATATAAATATAGACAAATCTTTATATACCTAGTTAGAAAAATACTTTCATTTATACAACGTTGATTAAATTACTATACTGTTAATTTAAGTTAAATTTCTTATAGCGAAACAAACTAATAAAATGTTACAACATAATAAATTCAATTAAAACTCACGGCACGTTTCCTATTTCATTCGGCGCAATTTTTAAATCTTCGCCCGTATGACGTGTGGAACTACGTGCAATGAGTTCTTAGATAATAGAATTATAAAACGCGCTAACTAAAAAAATTGCATATTTTTCTTAAATGTGTTGACATTATATGACACAAATAAATTTACTTGGTGGTAGGCCTTCGTGCAAGCCCGTCTGGGTAGGGGGTACCCACTCATCAGATATTCTACCGCCAAACAGCAGTACTCAGTATTGTTGTGTTCCGGTTTGAAGGGTGAGTGAGCCAGTGTAACTACAGGCACAAAGGACGTAACATCTTGGTTCCCAAGGTTGGTGGCGCATTGGTAATGTAAGGAATGGTTAATATTTTTTACAAAGGAATTGTCTATGGGCGATGGTGACCACTTACCATCGGGTGACCCACTTGCTCGTCCGCCTACCGATATTATAAAAAAAAACTTTTCTGTGAAAATCAATTATATTCTCCTATTCTTAGACTGGTATAAAATTTATGAATATGGATATATCCAATTACAGTGACATATTATCAAAGTATCTCATATACGCGTGGTGGAGCCAGAATTGATGTCCACATGCATCCAGCGAAGACCCGTTTCCAATTTTCGTGATGAATGTACCGTTTCTAGCTTTCAATATCGGATTGATCTTTGTTATATAAATTGGAAAATTTGAAACGTGAACAGCTTGAATGCCTTTCGTGTCAATAACGAAACTTTTTTACTGTATATTTATGAGAACTTTTTATAAATATTTTGCCACATTTTGATTCGAGTCGACAATGATAAGTTCTTTCCTATGATGAAATCTCAAATAATCAATGAGGCTTAACAGTACGAATGTTTATCTTCAGAAACAGTGATAAATTCGTATTTTCGTAATCGCATAATCTCCGCGTGGGTTTTATTTATTCAGACGTCTCTAAAATATGAGTTAAAACCACTTGGTTTAACTTATAAAAAATTGTGCGGTATCTACGCGACCCTTTATGATAATATTGTAGAAGATATCCTTTATTATTTCGATTACCCGGATAACAGGATGTACAAAAAACTGCCATTTTTTTGAACAAACACAGTAACGACTACTACTTACTTGGTGGTAGGGCTTTGTGCAAACCCGTCTGGGTAGGTACGACCCACTCGTCAGATATTCTACCGCCAAATAACTCAGTATTGTTGAGTTCCGGTTTGAAGGGTAAGTGAGCCAGTGCAACTACAGGCACAAGGAACATAACATCTTAGTTCCCAAGGTTGGTGGCGCATTGGTGATGTAAGGAATGGTTAATATTTCTTAACTTACCATCAGGTGGCCCATATGCTCGACCGCCGACCTATACCAAAAAAAAATGTTTACGTTAGTACGTTTTATTTTTTGACATTTATCTTCAATATGCTTATATCTACCCAACAAAGCGTACAACTGTATCCGCTCTCTGAATACATAACAAAATTTTGCTCTCAAATCGCGCTGTTACAGCACAGCTCGAAATCGCGCGGTTTCCGCATGCCTGAAGCGCGGAGTGTTTAATGCGTAGATACATATTTCTGCATTGTAATTGCATGACACTTTTACGTTATTCGTAAAAAAAACTAAACTATACGTAAAAAAAACTGTGTTCGAAGTGTACAGAATATTGCTTTGTATATGTATTTTTGTATTGACTTTAGAAATATTATATGTTATTCTGTAAGTTCATGTTTACATTTATTTATATAAAAAATGTAACGGTTTGTTTTTATCAAATAAATAAACAACAAAATATATAATAATAAAACGTATTCTATTCTTTTATTCAATTGAAATTTTAATGTATTTTTCTGTTATATATTTAAGTCTTTAATTATGAGTTTAAAACAGTAATGGGAGTAATAACAATTAGATTAAGTCAATGTTTAAATTCATATCGGTCGAAATACGTTACTACGTTAAGATGGGATTGGAAAGCTAGTTATAGTATTATGACGTTAACTAGAGATGGGTGTTTTAATTTTTTTTATTATATTATTGAAACCACAACACCTAAAAATATTTAAATATAATGGTTATTTTTTATCTGTAATTATATTGATGTTTAGAAATTGTTGTTTTAGAAATGTTTAGACTTAACATTATCTCTAAAATAACTGACGTATTAAGTCTGTCCAGACTGAAGACAACACAAACAATTGTAGCATTATATTATGAGCAAAAATAAATTATAGCAGGAGAAAAATAAATACAAGATTAAACTAAGACTAAAAATATTGCACTTTTGATTTACAATTAGATAATTATTTATTATATTTTAGTTTGACGCTTGTTTGCAGTATTGTTTACACAGTTAATACAAAATTGTGAAGGAATGAACTACACTATTATTTTTTTATGATAGTGGCCATTGTTATATTATATTTTACTTGAAACTTCACCTGGTTAGCTGTCGCGGTTCTAAGGATACTGGTACGCCACAAGCAGGTGGTTTAGGTATAGTAACCTTAAGTTATGAAACTCTAGAAAAATTATCTGGGCAATCACACTATCAACTTATTGTGCGACGTCGGTCTGATTAATACTTATTGTTTCTTATAATAAAAAAATCTTGCAATAACACTACACCCGGCAGATGAAACGTTGAATTTGATGATTGAAATAATTTATGATACAGTTTAAAAAGAAGTGCAATAAACTATACTACTTCGTTAGTAAAATAAAATAATATGTATTTGGTATTTTTATAATAAGACAGAGCAATGAGGTATAAGATATACGCGCAACGCACACACAAAGGAGTAAATAACGTCAAGCCGTTACCCGTTACGACATACAAGTCGACCTTACCCCGATAGATATTTCACACCAAATATCGAGTAGTTTGAGACTACTATTTACAATATTTATGTGTAATTAAAATCAAGCGTTCACGCTAATATAAACACATTTACCACAAACATCCAAATATTGAAGTTACAAGATAGAATCGAACTCATTATAATAACTTCCAAATGCCAAGTTAAAATAAAATATTTGCATAAAATTTTCAATAATCAAAACACGTTTCGTAAGACTTCAAAGCCGTCGTACAAACTAAAAGAATTGGCGAGTCAAATGTGTCTGAAGCGTCGTCGTCAGCAAAGTAAATTTCAAATCCGCATCTTCTCAAATTTACATTTCAACGTCTGTGCTGTCATTCCGAGACTTCAAGATGTGAAGCTAGAAAATGCTATATTTATTTAAACTACAGATCGATTTACTTATGTGGCATGTTACTAAATAGGATTTTAAATGTCAATCGTTCAAACATTGCATAAGCTTAAAATCCTTGTCAACGTGAAGGAATAAAATGATTATTAAAGTCCTTTTTTTTAAATAAATAAAAGAATAAGTTTACACTTGATGAAAATCAGGCCTCTTGAAAACAATAATGTCTAATTTGGTTGTGCTATTGTATGTACCCCAACCATCACACACGAGTGCATCCCCTACCGAGGCGGTTTGAATCAGGAACGTAAATGAAAAACATTTTATGTGAATTGATTTGATTTCAACGACTAAAGAATGCCTCAATTTGCGGTATCTCTTCTTTTTAATTTATAACTTACCGAAAAGGTAATCAGTGAAACTGGCGTATATAATGTCCTTAAATACGGGAGTGTGTGTGTGTGATGAGTTAGTATTGATTGTGATTACAAAATTCTTAGAATATATAAAGACGACATGACAAGACATGACGGTATAAAGTTCTGTCTAAATGGAAACTCGGTTATTTGTTTGTATGGCTTCTTTAAAGCCCATCTGAGTACACGTACCATAGTTACTACCATCAAAGATACTATACTTGAATACAATACAATACTTGAAGTGTTCCGGTTTGAAAGATGAGCTAGTGTAATTAAAGTACCGAGGGACAGGAATTACTATTGCTACTTAATTACTGCTGCTTAATAGAATAATAATCTCCAGTAAGCACTTCAAAAGTAATTATTTACATTTTTTTATAATTAAAGCAACAAAATCTATACGTGTCTTCATTATCGTTCAAATAAATCTATGTGATTATTTTAACTAAAATCACTTGTGGTTAGAGATTGCCTAATCAAACATGTTCCGATTATAGAGTATGTTTAATAGAAGTGGCACATGAAATGCAAGATGAAACAAATATATTTTTTTCTAAAGTGCCACGACAGACAATTTTCTCCGCCTCTCTTTTTTGTTATAAAATTCTACTATGATATCTTGAAATTATAAAATATATAATAATGTGAAAATTTCGTTAAGATAATCTTATTGGTTGTTATTGCATCAAGGTTCAAACCAAAATGAAAAATGTATCTCTAATATTACTAATATTACGATCGGAATGTCCCAAAGAATAAAAGGTTACACATACTGCATTTTTACTTAAAATAGATTTTGTCACGACACTCACGCTGAATGTCATTTCTAATTTTATTCTGTGGTTAACTTACTATGTCTGAGAATTTGGTTAATTCGCTTTGCGGTGATTAAACGGGACAGACGATTGGATTGCCGTTTGAATAATAATGGAGATAAATTTAGGACATTTCATAACGATCTTCGGTCAAATTTACGATAATTTACCACGATTTAATGGAGAGGATACATTAAACGTAATTTAATTGTCAGTTTATTTTTATATTCAGTATAAATAGTACAATAAGGTCGCTTTCTGCCTCTGTATATATCTCCCTCAACTTCTCGAACACTCAACGGATTTTGATGCGGTTTTCACTAATATTTTGTACGAAATGGCTAAACTATGACGCTTACAAGGCTAACGCTGGCTAAAACTCAGGAGACATAACAATGGCCTGTATTCATTTTATAAGTTTACTCTCATTATAACTGTTATAAATTAGTAAAAAATTATAGATTATTTGCGAATCCATTTTCTATTTTGAAGGGCTGGAATGGCTGCATCTGCCGGGATTCTAGGCCTAGAGCGATTCATATTTTATATTAAAAAATTCAGTAGCAGCCCGGCATCGCAAGTACATACTCCCGTGTCTCGGAGAGCACGTAAAGCTGAAAATGACACTATTCCTTAAAAATTGACACCGTAGCGGAAATTGGTAAGAAGGACATTTCCAAATTGTATAACTGCTTGAAATATCACATGACGAAATGATGACGATATTTGAATAAGATCTCCATTGCAAGTTACTCAAACACATTTTGAATTCAGATTTTTAGTCGATATATAGTCCTTGTCCGTTTTTTTTTTTTCTTTTTATGGCCTGTGTAAAAGAGGTGACAACTATGAGAATTTGAAACCGTTTAGTTTCAAAATTTGAAGAGTTTAGTAATGATGATGATGACGAATAGATACTAACTGTAAGGTTTATTTTAATAATTATCCTAAATTTAAAGTAGCTTTACCGGGTGAATGATTTTTTTTATCAACTGGGCACACTGGTGGCCGCTCGGTGGGGCGGGGCATCAAAATAAGATGGCGGTTGGTTACCAAGCGCGGGAAGCGACATTTTAAAAAGTTACCGAATTGTATTTCAAGAAATATAGTCCTTGTCACCTTAATAATTGCGTTTAATTATAAAATATAACCTTCGTCGACACGTTCAGTGACATAAAGGGGATTTATTTTTACATAACTGTTTTTTTTATGTGTTCTAGTACATACATATATGCTTATAAAAGAAGAGATGTACTATAAGAACTACTAAACGAATATAACAAAACTCATAATAGAAGATGTAGGGCGTTTTGGACAAGGTTTTAGTGTATAATCTTATATAAATAGTTGCGCCTTGCGATTTCACCCGCTATAAATTTAGACTATTAAAGTGACAAGTGTAAATTTCAAGCTCTATTAGTATATATATCACAGATAACCTAAAAGACAAAGCAAAATATTTTAAGTGAATATGGTTTGATATATCACTTCTGGCTTACAATTATAACTAGGATACATACTAATAACTAGTAGGGTAGATTAATAATATATGTAATTGGTAACGTTAATTGTGAGAGATGAGAGTTTTAGTGATTCCTGTGTTATTATAAATTTAGACCTATTCTGAAATAATATCATGACTGTGCGATTTGGATGAATTTAATAAATAAAATTATTGGTACTCTATTAGTGGTTGTTACCATTCTTTGACAAAATAAAATTCGTTATTCAATAAGTAGTACATTTACACTTGCATATTTAAATATGTACTGTAACAGTTTGTAAATAGTCAACTCCTAGTTTTGATCACTTTTTAATTAACTGGAAACTGTGGCCGGAACTTATTTGATTAAGCTGCTGGTTTTCTCAAATGATTTCCTTCGTGGATGAACACGACATGAATTAGAAACATACTAATCACATCAAACTCTGTGATGCTTGCATCAAATTAACCGTACTATCTTCGATTAAGATCAATATGGTCTATCTGGGCCCATCCATGGTCCACTGAGCCATCTGGATTCCTATCTATATCTATATTGGTATAATATAAATACATATTACCTATTTTAACAGCAGATATGACCTTTCAAAAGATGGTTATTAACGACTGTTTGTCTTAATACGATATTTACAAATGTTTTTATAATGGAGTATCATTTGTTTTAAAGTAAAACTATGTTGATTTATTTTTTATAAGTATTAATTTCCATCAAAATAAACTTTGCCAAAAATAAACTGTCTAAAAAGAAGTATTAGGAAAGTTCAATATTAAGAATGACGTATGTAATAGACTTTCCTTACCTATAATATTATATTTCTAAGCTATATACGTGACTTCTTTTATTGAAGTTTGATATATAAAAATGTATATGAAATCCTTGTCAATTTGTGCTAACCAAATTGCTAAACGTTCAACTTATAAAGTAATAATAACATTTTAATTAATTTTTGAGTTGGAGTTTAAGTATTATATTATTTTAATAGACAACTACGTAGTTTAAACGAGTATACATAGTTTAAAAACCATAAAAACACAGCATTATAAAATTAATTACCGCATAATATAGATGTCCTTGTGTTTATATCCATTCTAATAATTCTATATTTTAGTACATTTTATCATATTCTCCTTTATATATGAATAGGAGTATTTATAATGAATTTTGCAAGTTCTTTAAATTCGATGCGAGCTATATCACATTTTGATACTTCTAATTTGTTTCTAGACAATAAATTGGTACTCAAAGCGCAGTATAATATCTGAACCCGAGCTTCAAGGAAATAAATTAACTTTGACACCGTATCTAAGTTATTGATTGTCAAAGATCTAACGAGTACGACGATAACTTGCATAGTGCTAACAAACGTTGTGTGTATCAGATGACGAAGCCAATTGTTAGTTTCAAGAAAAAACCAACTCTTCCCTTATAGAAGAATAAAACATGACACGCTTCAAATTGCCTTGGTCTTTTTTGTCACGTCACGAGGCGTTAAGCTTCACGTTTTATTTGTACCCTAATTAACTCCGTAGGTTTTTGTGGGAATGACATAAATGGTAATGTAATAGTACCCGGAGGACATCATAATTCATAGGCATTCGTATTTAGGAAAATTCAAGCCACGAAAATTATGATTATATATTTTTTTTTAGGAACTCTAAAATTATTTTTTATTTAATTAGGCTTTATTAAAGTGAGTAAATCATATTATTAAACAATAAATTATATAGTGTAAGGCAATTATTACAATGATGTCTTGTATTTTTTTATTTATATTTTTTATTATTTTGATTATGGTGATGATTTTTATATTTTTTAAGTGATTTCTATTATAACAATTATGTTATGTTAGTTAATTTGTAAATTGGATGTATGTTGTAAGTTGTGCTTTAATCAATAAATAAATACAAAAAAATGAGTTTCAAGTATTTTTATTTAGTAGTTGCTGAATCCGATTAAAAGAAATGTCTTCTCTTCCTAGTACATTATTTTGAAAAAAATAATCTGGTCAATTAGAATCTATTATTTGTTAATATAGTTCTACAGTATTGATAATTTTCTGCAACATTATAAACCACAGTACTGTTCGCAAATACGCAATAAACGCATCACAATAAAAATAAATAATTTCAATGAACTCTTAGCGAAGAAAACTAAATCAGTATTTTAATTTATGTATTCTTTGAACAAAATACAATATTGAAAAATCTATACTTGGAAATTTACATAAAACATTCTTAAATGTTAGAACATTATATTTAATAGTTGTAAGGCGGGGTATGTTGAGAAAACGTACAATAAAAGAGGCATGTTTCATGCATGAAACAGTACCTGTGCAGAATGATTCATATCTATATGACGCTAATTTCAACATTGTTCATTATTTAACATATATTTAAAAACAGAATTAGCTTAAATTAATTAATTTAATTAGCTAATAGTATTCCACGGCTGGATATTTTGAGGGAGCCCGAGTATTATTAAAGCTTCCAGTTCTACGCCATTCGCTTCGAGTCGAATCCGGCACTCTCTTCATGACCACGCTGCGTTTACCGATAAATATAGTTCGCTGAGAATTTGGATTAATAATAATTTCATTACAATTTTTTTTTAAGACATTGATACGACAGACATACAAATTCAGACACACGGAGATTTGTCAAATTGTGACTTTCAAAATTGGGACCCATGCGAAAAGATGAACCCAAAAAAAAAAAAATTATATAAAATTTTCAACTGTGTTCTTATCACTGAAAAAGCATAAGAGATCATAATACCCTTACGGTTTTCGTGGCCGCATTAGAAATGGCCAAACGTAATGTCAATTACATATAGCCCACGCAGACAAATTAATGCGTAAACACGTAAGTACCAATTTGATGTTAATTCCCTTGTGTGCTCATAATAGTCGACTTAGTTTCACGACTAATCTCTACCGAAAATCGACTTGTTATCGAAAAGCACAAATAATTAACTACGATTATTGACCGTTTGGCGAAGTTATAATGAGCCTTTAAAACCGATGGTAGTAAATTCCCTTTCGAGCAAATTCAAATATATGAACAGTTATTCCCGATATTGCGATAGCGTGAAGTTGGTTTATTGAAATTAAATATTTGACTATCTCCGGGGCACATAAAATCAGAACGAAAACATAAACATCCAAATCATATTGCTGTTAGAAACTGTACCGCTGCGTCACCCGTGCGTAATTGGATATATCGCAGCGTTCATAACATTATTTAATTGCAATATTTGTCAATCTCATTCCGTACTACATCAAAGTAAATTTCAGTGATGATATAATTACACAGAATACATCCATAAATAAAAATATCTATCAAGGTTAATTTATTTCCGACCATGATATGTTACTAGACTTATACGACTTCAGTCCTGGAATGCCTACCTCAAATTATCACAAATTTTAATGCTACTTATATTCATATTATATAAATACATATACGTACATAAAACTTTATTTATTATAAGTAAATGTTTTTACTCGATGCGCAATGAATATATATATATATATCTGAGTCAATTTTCCAGCTAGGACAAGTATCTGTCAAATGTTTATGTGGTCAGATTAAAAAGCTATTAAATTATAATGATATATTAAGCTAATAATATTATACTGATCATTATACAATCTTACAGATACTCGTCTGTAAAATACAGATAATAATATATATGTGTGATACATCTCAAACCCAAACTCATACGATACGTGCGACAGGCATTCGTAAAGTTAAGTTTTATTGATAAGCGGTCGGTGGAATCCAACCCGAGGTTAAGGGAGATTTTTCCATCATTTTGTGGTCCTTCGAGATACGGATATTTAATTTATATAAAGCGGCCTTAGTTTCGCCTTTGTCGGTTTCATAAATTGCATACATAGAAACTTTTCACAAGTAACTACATACAATTGAACATAAAACATTGATCACAAGAATACGGCTATTAACAAACAATTATTTACAGAATATTTTTCGGTAAATAAATATTATAATATTTAAAAACAGTATTTATATATGTTCCCTTTACTATTATACATTTTTTACAAAAAAAAAAAACTACTCTCATCATAATACACTCGACATTTTATTGTATCGGCGACATTTTGATTAATGAAATTATTGTTTCGATGGAGTCATATAAAATGAAATTCTTTTATTATTATATTAAATGAAAAAAAAACATATTTAGTATAAATTTGTTGTGCGGAAAAACAGTTTCCATTTTTAAATTCGGTTGTCGGCGTGTGGCGGTTGTACATATATGATTATAATTTTATTTTTGTTAATGTTTACCGTGTTATGTTAACCGTGAACAGTTTGTAATTAAATGATCATACGCATTTAACAAATTTAATCTATTTTAAGTAAAACAAAAAAACTGTTCAAGTTTTATTTATTATTTTTATTAGTTGTAATTCAAAATGGGAAATAAAAAGTTATGAAAAAGTTACATTATCCCAAAAGGGACTTGATATTAAAGATGAAAAAACATTGTTTAAAATAAGGCGTTGTGATTTAGAATCGATATTTAGAGATTTTCAGGAATTACTTCTGTTTCTAAGCTCTTTAGCTGGCCCCGAAGTAGATCAGGATAAACATATGGAAGGTCGTTTTGTAAATTACTGATGACTATTTAAGCATCATTTCAGACAAATGATATTCCCATTACATAATCTATTGAAAATAATAATTCTCTTCAAAATTCTGCATTGCCAAGTATTTACATACCTACTTTTTCTCATTACTTTTGCTAGGAAATTGGATGAATACAGTCATTTCGTAGATCTGTTTTCTGCCATTATAGGCCACTGTGACAAAAAATCCAATACACAAAAAAATTATCATCACCTGGGGCTTTAGGCGTTGAGGCCGAGTCGTCGCTACAATATTTATCAATTATTTATGAAAATTATCAAGTTGTTGTAGATATACTGAAGCTTAGGTATGGAAATAAATGCTTGCAAGCAGACAGATTATTAAATACATTATTATCATTGCTTCAGGTTCCAAAAGGAATGAATTCATTAAAATATTTCTTAAATACATTCTTAGAAACAACCAAATGGTCGGAAAAATAAGAATTCCTATTGAATAGTGGCCTTACTTTATTGCACATTAATTTAAATAAAGTTAATATATATGCATCACTAAAGCGGCAATTTGGGAATAAATATGTGTATCATGATGAATTACCTAACTTTGATCATTTTATTTCATTTAGCTAAATTTTTGGAAACTACTGATTCATAAAAATATTTAATATCTCATAATTATATATATATTTTTTTTTATTTACTTTACAACATCCACGGGCTCACAGTTGCCCGTGCCTTTTTTCACATTTTATTTTTATAAATTTTGGCGTTATTTTATATTTTTGCTGAACATCAGCAGATCTTCCCTGGACTTCGAGCTTGTCGTCTTCTAGGAAGACGTGGCCCACACCGACATTTTTTTTTTCAATGTAAAATAATATATAAATAATCCATAATAAATATATATGATAATATATATATATGATAATATATATATATGATAATATATAAAAATACTGTATATGGTAGGTTTTTTTTTTTTTAATGCTAATTACTGCAATCCAGCGGGCCCTGTTCCGTGCTCGATCAGAGAGAGTACAGCCTCGGCGACTCTGATGTCTCGTTTATGTATAGATGTCTTGAGGCTGTGCTCATAATTATATTATATCATACAATAACTTATCAAAACAATAAACGTGGAATAATTCCTAAATTAAAACCAACGGAGAGAAAAATTTTGTAATGATTTATTCAAGATGTTTAAATTCTCGTTACATAAATAACTTCCATTTAAAATTAATTTGTGCTAAATGTAAATCTCCTAAGCATAATTCCTTATTACATTTTGATACTTTATTTACAATCACTATTATTAACATTAAGTCCTAAATATAAAAAAAAATGAATTAAAAATAGTTACAGTAATTATAATTGTTTATTGAGAAGTAAGTACATAAAAATATAGTTAATTCTATGACGGAGACTGTTACAAAACCCAAAACTGAGAATAATTTAAGTGGCAACAAAATATTTCCACTGCCGCCACAGCTAGTATCGGAATACATGGCGTTGATGTTTCAAACCCTGTTCAGTTCCGCGGTCAATTGGAAGGTAAAGCCAAATTGGCGTCAAAAAGCTCGGTGTGCTCAGCAAGGCAGGACGATACTTCACGTCGGCCCACCGCCTAAAACTATACCAGGCGCAAATTCGGCCTCACATCTCCATGAGGCCGAATTTGCGTCAGAGTTTAGAGCAGTACTCCTACTACTCTGACCTCTGGACGATCTTATTTATAATAATGTTGTTAAATCTTATGTTAATGTTATTAGAAAAAAGTTCCAGTCGTGCAGCTATTACCTTTTTCTTGTCTAGGTAGTTAGTTTTAGTGCGCGCCACCGAGGCACCCGCTTCCACTGCCATATCGTCAGTATCCGTTCATTGTACTAAATCCATTCTGAGTTCATTATTTAAATTTTTAAATGCCATAATATTTCTAAGACAATAGAGCTAGTTATGGCCAATCTCCCACAACAACACACAACACTCAACTCCACTCAACATTTAATTAATTAGAAATAAGTTCGATGTCATATTCACTTTTAAAACACACAACTTTTACACCTATAACTTTTTAATTGGGCAAATGTCGGGATACACAAAATAAAACTGTAAGTGTAAAATTAACTTTATTTTACCATTGTAGACACAAATGTCATTATACGAATTACGATTAAGTCAATAGGTATTAATAAAACTGCCGATATGTGAGAATTTCTGTAGAGGTGATAAAATCAATTACGTGATGTGATTGCACTTTAACTTGCAAAAATTTAACAGTTGTTTGTAAAGTTGTATATTTCCTGACCTGATGACACAGGTTTAAATCATTCCAATATTTAACTCTGGTAGTTCTCTGGACCCCAACAACTATAGACCAATAACAATACTACCTACCCTATTGAGGCGGTTTATAATTCTCGACCTATCCATTTTCGTTATGACCATCGTGTAATTATTTGAATGAATTTGAGGTATGGCATCTTTTAATAGGTTCGTCAGCGATATTTTATTCTTTTATTTATATTTCATAGTTTTATATTTTGGGTTTTCTGATAAAGACTTGCTTAGCCTTTCTCATAAGGGAGGATGTAAACGTCCTCCCCTACATTTATAATGATTACAACACCACAAAGAATATCAAAACGTATATATTGGTTTCCCTTCCTTATTAGTTATTGGAATCTCGTTTGACCAATGAACGATGAGTTTTTTTATATGTGAAAATTCGGTGATTAACAAAAGGGAGCTCCTTTTTATTTCGAATTTAAAATTTATTAGTTGTGAGAAGTGAATACAAGTTATCTAGGACTCTGAGGTAAGCTTAGAATATAACTTATATATTAAATTTTTAAAAAAGAAAAGCTGAAGATATATAAATTTATACCTTTTTAATTTCCAGTAACGATTCCTGAGAAAAAATGGAATTATTGTAACTCAAATAAAGCCATTTCACGTATACATACGTTAACCACGCGTTCAATCAATAAAGCTTACGCAGAAAACAAATCAATTGAATTGATTATCTCTTTTTCGAAGTCGCATATTAACAAATATACCTTAGCGATTTTATCAATACAACCAGACTATATTAAAAGTAGCATTAAAATAAACGTTCACATTTCATAATATTTAAAATATTATGTAACATTTATTAAACTAAGTTGAAATGAAATTACAATTTAATTTATATAAATGAATACCACTTAAAACAAAAACATGTATGCTTATTTCATGTTCATAATAGGTAATAATTGATAAAATAATTCGATTTTCGAAAACCGATATTAATTGGATGTACTCGATTATCTCTTTAACAAAGGTAACAGAAAATGAAATTCATATGTTAAATTAATTGAATTTTCAACGCAATTACAAGAGTTTATGTATTTTTCTGTGTGTGTGTGTGTGTAGCGTGAGTACGCACACTGTGTTTCACGTTGTGTTTGTATTATTATATTTTTGCCACGGTAATATTTTTCATTTACCTATACACGTACAGAGCTACTGACTCAATTTCGCACGTGTATAATATTCTACTCTGACATATAAAAAAATATTATAATACAATCAAAACAACGATTTCTCCGTGTCTATTTACTACAAACGTCACCATACATCACGGCCAACCTTTTTCGAAACATTTTTTCAAATGCTATGTAATTGCCGTTTGAAGGAAGATGTATGCAGTTTATTAATTTAGCTGATTTTTGGTTGTTTGTTTATTTATACATTCTACACACTTATAAGATAGAATAGATAAATAACGGATGGCATACTAAGCCTGTACCCAAAAATATACCAGCTCTGGCGCTGTAAGACATTATTCATCCCATCACTTTAAATGCGTCACCAACCATGTAATCTAACATGTTATATTTATTGGCCTTTGGCTCACTTACCCTTCAAACCTGTATTTTAAACCAGTAAAGAATTGATTTTAGATGGTCTGAGGAGTTAATCAAAAACGTTCAAACAACCGTGAACAAAGCTCTACAAAAACGTACTATGTCAAACTAAGTAATTAGTTACGTAAATGAATACTACAACATACTCTCACGTTTCAATCCACAATATATTAGCCTTCAGAAAAGGGTTACGTGAAACGATTTCTCATTAAGAATTTATTGGTACGGAAAAAATCTAAGGTTATCTGGAAATCGCGGCAATTAATTAATTGCAATTGCCGCTAAGCGAACCGTCCGTGCCAAAAGGATACCTCTTTTTGCTCATACTACGTACGTAAACGTTGCAATTTAAATTCTTTAAATTCAAATGTTTTAGGTGTATTGTTTCACAATGACTTTTAATAAAAACAAAGCAGGTGAAAAATAAATACAATATAATGTGACTTCTGATCAAGAAGAATTATAAGACGTCCGTTTAATACTAAGAGTATACTTGATGATTTAAGAAAAAGAACACATAATATATAATTTTATGATTTTTAAAGATAAATGTATAATATTAGTAATACTTTGTCAAATAAAGTAAAGGCAAAAATAGTATGAACGCATAGCATAACATCGCACTAACGAATTTCAAAAACAAATAAACAATCCGAAATCTGACACGGACTGCACTCGGATAGGCCGCCATCTTCCTTTTCATATTTCGCTCACATCAATCACCGTTGTTTGACGAAAGAAACGAAAAAATTCCACATAAAACGAATCACGGTGAACATTTTTAAAAATTCTCTGTGGCTGTAAATTCATGTTAGTACCAAAGAATTATATATGACAAATAATGTACAACACAACGATTTCAAAATATGCGTTACGATAAAATAATAAAAAATTAACAGCCGCTCAATAATTTGCACATTTTCAAAATAGTTTTTTATAGAGAACAGAAATTTAGATTCTCCTGCAAATAAAAGTTTATAAACATATCATATTTTGAAATAAATTATATTATGAAAAAACGTAACGTAACGTTTCATGCCTTTAATTAAATTCAATAAATAAAATAAAAAAGTACCAATTCTCAGTAACTATTGATGAAAAAAATAATAATTTACGCTATCTAATCGAGATAAATTTACATTCCTGTAGAGTTATTTGGTTGAAATTGAAATAAATTCAAGGAAATTACCAAGGAAATTGTTTTTTCGCTTCGATGGTTATTTTAATTAAGTATCCTCCCAAATATTGGCCGCGTTCAATGAGTTTTTGAGCCTGTGTTATTGAAACTTGTATTTTGTGAATAAAATCTAAAGTACATAATTTTTATAATATTTTATTTGTTTGTTTTTGTATTGGAAATCAATACCTATAATCCAATTAATTACAACTGTAACAGCTACTATTCCTATTGCCAACAATTGCTGTTTCTAGTGGTGGAGCCGAGATGGCCCAGTGGTTAGAACGCGTGCATCTTAACCGGTGATTGCGGGTTCAAACCCAGGCAAGCACCACTAATTTTTCATGTGCTAAATTTTTGTTTATAATTCATGTCGTGCTCGGCAGTGATGGAAAACATCGTGAGGAAACCTGCATGTTAGACAGATTTCAACGAAATTCTGACACATGTCTATCCACCAATCCGCATTGAACAGCGTGGTGGAATATGCTCCAACCCTTCTCCTCAAAGGAACAAAAGGCCTTAGCCCAGCAGTGGGGAATTCCCAGGCTGTTGATGTATGTTGTGTTTGGTGGTAACATGCCAAGTTAGGTATACACGTATCTAGGTTGAATGGCAAATTAGACTCCCGATAAGTTGTCACGTGTACAATAATATATATTAATTATTATTTTACTGTCAATACACCAACTCGTGAGGCAAATTTATATCAGTCAACAAAACTAAAAACAGTCTTACTTGCTCTTTACACTGGAACATAAAGCACAAAGCCATATTGCTTGAATGAGACTACAAATGAATTTCTTTGTCTGTTGAATATTTTTTGTTTATTTGGCAAAGTAGAAAGCTATGAAAATACGCAGGAACAATAACGTAGGTGCATTTTTCATGCTATATAATTTAATGTTCTTTAAAAAATATGTACGTACGTACAAATAAAATGACTATAATTAATAGTTAATTAATAATAGCTATAGCTTTTTCTTATATGATATTAATGTTTTACTTTTAAAATGTTTTTTTTTTAAATACCCGTTGGAATATTACCGTAATTAAGTCCATATTAAGAATGCTTATGCTTTTTTTATGACGGAATAGTTAGATGGGAGGAACAAACAGGTCACGCGATGTTAAGTGGTAACCATAGAAGCCACCAATGTATCGTAAGAAATATTAACCATTCTGTACAGTATCAGGGCAAATTATTTTACATACAAGAAAAACTTATAATGATAAATTCCATTTCTGCAATATTTGCAACACATTTAATAAATAAACTTATTAAAAAGATATTTTAAAACGAGTAATTAAAATTTAACCGTCCTTGGTTATCTTTATTAAAAGTACAGTTTGTAAATATTACTTTATCAATACGTAGAATCTACTCTAATGAGATGTTGAGCTTTGCTCATGGTTTCCCTTACTATGTTTACTATCAAGTCATATTCGTATATTATATTTTCGAAAATTTTATGCTACCACACTACATGCGTATATCTTGGTATATCATGCTTTTCGGTTGGTGAAGATAAAATATAAATAAATTCCCTACGCGGCTAAAGAAGTTTGAACTTTAATTACTATTGTCCAAATTAACTTAGTGTTGTGGAGAAGTGTATATACATTAATGTCGCCACTTGAAGACCTCCTATGTATGAAATCAACAACACTTGAGTTTACTTGAGTATTGCAGCGTACATTTTGTCACTAAACGAGACCGTTTCACCAAATATTAAATTTAGTTAGATTTATTAAATCATTTACCATTTATGTTCATGGCTATCACAGAATTGCAATACAGTCTTAGTTTTGCTTAGTTGCACAAATGTGTTCGATCTTTACTATACTGTTACGATCTTAACTATTTTAAACCCAATAATTCTTCACGTGGTCGCATAGGACGGGAATCTATTTATAAAAAAAAAACGCATCAGTCGCCCGTTGTCAATCAGTGTAAATTCAGAAATATCCATCACTCGAAAGAAGGTGAGTATAGTCACTGGAGTATTTATCTTAAAGCTATCAGAGGAAACAAATTAAACACTTTAATACATCGGGCGTGACTAAAAAAGAAATGTAGGGATGTAAAAAAATCTATCGTAAAGTGATACTATAGTTAATCATACTGGATGTGGCTTTTGATTTTTTAAATGTTTATTTTAATTAAGAGGTATAAAATATAAATATAGGTTTAAAAAAATATGTTAATCGTTACAAGCATTATATAATCACTAATATGTTGGATTGTTTATATATACATATGTCTAGACTAAAATAAACGAGCCAACTTTATTATCTTAGTGTGCGTAACTGCTACGCTTGACATTCGTCAAACGCCATACTACTTTACTTAACTTAGTGACCAACTGTTGACCACTATTTTTCGACGCGTCCTCCGCTTTGAAATTATGTTTTATACTCTTTAATTATTTATATGTCTCAATAGACAGAAAAGAAAAATTATGTTGAGTTGACATTAAAGGTTAGATATGTCAATAATAGATTTGTCAGATTTGTATTGTCTTTATTATTAAATATTTAAATCTCATAAAATACGTCAATAAATCATAAAATAGATTAACTCGTTTACATAAAATATTAAATGAGTTCATAGTTGTACATAATTAATCTTATTTTTTTTTGAGTGAAAAATATTTTATATCTATTAGTGCTTATTTTATAATCTAAAGAAACTGGTGAGTTGTCTACTTGAAGACCTAAAATGCTAATGACGATTAAAAGTAAGTATTTGTAAGATCACAAATATAAAAATAAGAATATCTCAACAAGACTATTTAGCAACAAAGATTCAAAATAAAAATATCTAAGTATGTGGCAGAAGGCCAAAGCAGCGGCTAAAGAGCTATGGTCGATAGAGCGTGTCCTTGTATGAGATACAATCTGTGTACACATGCTGGCTGCATCTTTATGTAAACGATACATGTATGTCAAGTCAAAGTCTTAAGCGTTTTTCACATTATGTACATATTATTTACAAAAGTTTTAGATTTAAATAAATAAAAATCTACTTATTTCTATAGTCTCTTCAAAATTTTCTAATTCCGTTCTCCCTTTAACGTAAGTGTGACGGTAAAAAATGTCAGTCCCCAGATATCCGGATTCTAAATTTGTGGGGCAACTGCGTCCCTTCGACGTATGTCGGCCATTCTCTTGTGTTTCATTAGTAACGTTTTTTAGTAAATTTAAGTGCCCCACGGTGATGTATAGGTTTGTTGCATCTGTGAAACTTATCAATTGTTGAAAAATAAATGAAACACTTAATTGATATTTTTATTCCTCTTTATTAAACTCTTATTAAAAGAAGATTCTAAAATAGGTTAAGCCATATATCATATAGAACAACAATGCGGTTGTTATGGTAATGAGAGCCGAGATGGCCCAGTGGTTAGAACGCGTGCATCTTAACCAAACTCAAAACCAGGCAAACACCACTGAATTTTCATGTGCATAATTTGTGTTTATAATTCATCTCGTGCTCGGCGGTGAAGGAAAACATCGTGAGGAAACCTGCATGTGTCTAATTTTAACGAAATTCTGCCACGTGTATCCACCAACCCGCATTGGAGCATCGTGGTGGAATATGCTCCAAACTTTCTTCTTAAAGGGAGAGGAGACGTTAGCTCAGTAGTGGGAAATTTACAGGCTAATAATGTAAAACAATGTTATGGTAATTATAGTATAAAAGCCATGAGTCAAGCCGCGGTGAATTTCTGTAGGAATTCGAGCTTGATAGGCTGTTGGTCTCGTGTTTGACGCCAGTTTCCTCCTTAAGCTGATAGTTTCCCTACTGCTTATACAGGATTATTTGAAGTGCTTAAATTGTAAACTAAGATAATCACAAGCTGCATAGGGAAACCGAATTGCAAAATGACAACTTGAAATTCAATTCATAAATGGAACATCTCTTTTAATTATTATTTTCCTAAATATTTGTGACAACTCCCTTATTCTTTGATGTTTAAGAAATAAGTGTTACAGTTTACATGGTGGAAGAACTTTGTGCAATTCCATCTGGGTTGGTACCAACCATCCAAACAGCAATGATTAGTATTATTGTGTTCCGGTTTGTAGGGTAAGTGAGCCTGTGTAACAACAGTCAAATAGAACATCATATCTCAGTTCCCAAGGTTGGTGGCGTTTGGATTATGTAAGATGTGATTTGTTGGCGCTAATGACTTTGGGCAGTGGTGATCACTTACCATTAGTACTTTCAGCCCTCACCCTAACGATGCCGTAAAAATAAAATTAAAATTAAAAAATGAAATCAAGATGTTTTTAAATAAAACCTAACTAACAAAAAAGCTTAATATTAGAAGTTAATTGAATTACAACGATTTAAGGATATTTTAAATATCGTTACTTAACAGAATTATAAGTTATTTTCCGACGATTGTTCGGATTCAGTCAGTTTCTTAAAAACGACTTAAAACTGCTCAAAATATCGAGATGCTAAAATTTAAACCGAACTCATGCCACTAATAAAATAAATTTAAAATTATGCCTTATTACGAACCACAAAACCGACACATTAAATAATAGAGCAAATTTAAGATTGTTTTAAAAAGTCACGTTTAGCCGACGTTTAGAAAATTAGCTTAGCGTCTGAATATTATAATTAGTAACTGGTTTGATCATGTCTAGACTTGTCAGCTGACTCATGTCTGGATAGAATTAGAACGAGCTATGCCAGCGACTTCGTTAACTTAGACGATGGTATGGCGATACAGATTTTGACCAAACCTGAAAATCTTAAAATAATCTCTTCGTTCGCGGGATTAATGATATCGTATATTTAATATAGACTATGACATAATCAACTTTGTATTTCATATGAGTTTAGATTGCCTTATTTAGTGATAAGACTTTTGCAACTCTGCGTCTGCTTAGATATCCACTGATCATATATTCTACCGACTAAACAGCACTAACAATTAGTAAATCATTGTCTTTGTGTTAATATTGCGTAGTTCATTTCATTACCATCAAGTAGCTTATTCGCCAGTCTCTATACCTATTTCAAAAAAAAAATAAATAAAGACAATATTTTTCCAAATTCTTGCCATTATTATCAATGAAAAGGTGATTATTGTTTAAATCAACCATGCACTGTCAACTGTCCTTTGTATTTTTTTAACAGGGCATATTAAACGCTTTCCAGGATCCTGGGATCCATTATATTTACTTTACAAAATATTTTAATAAGCTTAGGTCTTAAGGCTAAGTAAGTTGTTGTATTTTTAATGATTTAGTTAATATTTTTCTGTACTAGTATCAAGCGCAACGAATAATTTTATATTAGAATTTTTTTATATATATAAATTTAACGACCGGAAAAGTCCTTGAAAAATTTACATTTATAATTATAATTACATCTATATATATAATTTACGATAACAAAATCAACAAGCTGAAGTAGATTTGTAAGTAAATAGGTTTATGTACTTAATTATCATTACATTTTTATATTTACTGCCATCATCTTGTAAATGTACTCGAAACAAAAAATTTACGTAAAAATTTTACGACGTCCGCACCGACTTTTACGGCGCCATTTTAAAAACCACGTCACGAGTAAATGCGAACAACTTAATATTTGAGTTAAGTGATACATTCGGAATCAAACTTTATTCCTTTATATATAAGTTTTAAATTTGGGTGTGTATAAAATGGCAAAATTCATTTGAAACCATCTTCGTCTAACGAGTTTACGCTAAAAAGAGACGACAACTGAAATTATCAAAGCGTTATAATTATAATTTTCAGTCTCTTTTTAAAAAAATATTTCTGCTTTTACATTTCAATCAGATTCTTTAATTGACACATGAAAGATAATCAAAGTGCAAAAATTGTGTATATAACTTTTTTATTTCCCTATTGATATATAAAAACTAAAAAGATAAAATTGCAAATATGTATGTATGTTTGTTTTTGAATTACGAATAAACCGTTCGATTGGAAGATTTTATTCCAATTAATCAAGCAATCAAGTTTCAGTTTAAGTATAAAGTAGATTAGCTTAAAAATTTGTGTTTTTTTACATTAAGAAAACCTATCAATTGTGATATCGATATGAATCAATCAGCACACAGCGTCAACTATATAAATTAACTATGTATTTTAAAACATATAACATTCAAACTTGACTTTAGATCCTGAAAAATAACTGATGTGTTTTTTATAAAATTGGTAGGCGAGCAAATTGGTAAGTGGTTACCACAGCCCATGGACATTGGCGCCGTAAGAAATATTAAACATTCCTTAAAATACCCATGCGACATCAACATTGGGAACTAAGATGCTATGTCCCCTGTGCGCTGTTCAGCACTGTACTTATATTGACTAGTTCACCCTGTAAACCGAAAAAAAAGAGTACTAAGTATTGCTGTTGGGCGGTAGAATGGTACCCGCCCAGGCGGGCTTGACAAAGTTCTTCTACCAAGTAATTTTTTTTTTCATGTCAGTACCTGTAACCAATGCAATAGAAGGCGCTTGCAGTGACATCAAATACTTTATAGACATTTTATTAAATAAAAAGATATCAGATACTTTTAAAACAATTGAGTCATCACGTATCTTTCGACATACTTTGATAAATTGCTGAAAATTTAACTTACTTAACGATCTCAAAAAACCTTGACAATGTATTAAAATAACTTCAATCGAGCCGAATAGTAAATGTAGGAAACGCAAGTTTTAATAGCTAATGAGAATAGGAACTAGCGTAGATTCGACGCTATTAAACCGAGGGCCGGACGTTTATTTTTGGATTATTATCTTAACTAGTATAACTAGTAACGAGGAAATAAATGGAATTTCAGTTTCTCGTACGCTTTCCTGAGTGAACGAACGGACGGTTCGCTGAGTTATTTATATAAATGCGGCGAGGGCGCGCGACTTCCCCTCCTTTTGTTCCTATTACGTTGAAAAATAGATCCGAAGGGTGTTTGTGGGTACGCATGAGTCAGTGATGGTCGGCGCGCCGGCGCGTGCGCATAACCGCGCCGAATTCGAATTTCAAACGTTTCAATGTGTGTGTTGAGTGATTTATAGTGCTGGTGATTTTTCTGTGCCATATATAAATTATTGTACCATTTTTAAATTGGTAAGAGACTTTTTATACTATCTTAGTTTTAATACCATTTTTAGTTTCCACGTGTTTCTAATATTAGCCGCTCCATATTTTTAAGTGCGGCCCGTCTAATATATATTTTTAACGATCGTTATTTAAAGGTTAAGTGAAAAATTTACAAGACATACCTACTGATAATTCGCAAGTAAACTGCGAAAAATCTAATCAGTAACCACTAACTATAAGCATGTCGCATCTTGCGCCCTTATATGGAGTTTTCGTGATGTGGTTCTGAAATGTTTTATACTACTTTATAAAAATCAAACGCAGTTTTTAAATACCTTGCTGACAGCTAAACCGCTATGGTGTGGTATTGATCAATGAACTGAACTATGAGATTAGCATATCTCCTTAAAGTTAATTTAAACTTTTAATGTAACCTAAGTAGTAATTAATTCCAAATCAATGTATTATATGTTTCTATATTTAAATAATTCTAATCTACTTTATTATAGAATAATCGTAAATACTTGTAAAAATCCCTAAATAAAAACAGTTTCGCTGTATGTAAGTAAGTCTTTATGGCAATGTAGACAAGAATCGCCTATAATCATTCCAATTGTATGTAAATTAATTAAGATTACACGATACAGATAAAATATTAAAATAAATATTTCTTAATTTCGATAAAATTTATTTTGTATACTTTTTTTAGAATTATTCAATGAAACTGAACTGTCCATGGGGGAATTAACCTCAATAAGTCGCAGAGCGAGGAAAATTAACAACGTATAAATAATGTTTCATTATATAATTTTTTTTTTTTATGTTACTTACTTTTCTTATTAATGTACCATATTTCTTACTTAAAGTAGTACTATAATAAATACCTCGATTATTATACACTTAAAAGTAATAACACAAAAAATATCAGGAACATGGACTAAACAGTTTATATATATAAAAATAAAACGTAAAATTACGCGTCGAAAACCACGTTAACAGTAGAATAAACGGGTCGATGGCCTCATTCTGTTAATAATTTTCCGGCCGTCTGTTGGTCGATTTCCACAGCCGTTGCGAGTGATAACGGATTTTAGCTGCGAGATCGCGTAAGCTATCTTCACCTAGATATTAGCTCTGAATATTTTAATATTTAAAATGTAATCATAATATAAGTATTTTAGTCGTTATTTAATGAAACTGTTTAGAACTAACAATAAATGTTGTAAATATGTGCTGTTGTATAAGCTTTTCATGTAGCAGTTATAAAAGGTCGAATGAAAACAAAAAAAAAGTATTTATTAAAAAAAAATCTCTAATTGTCCTTATAACAAGTTTTTAAAGTCGCTATTAGACCATTATTACAAATTATTATTTTATAAATATATTTTTATAAGGTCCAGGAATTAAGTATTATTACAATAAATCAATTGTTCATTTTTATTGATATGAAATTCAGAAGATTTCTATCATTGATGCCGTCTTAATTCATTGCGGTCGAAATTGAAAAATATTTAATTAAATACTAAAAGGTTTTCTTTGTAATTCATTATGTTAATAAAAGTTTTGAAATTCATTTAAAAAAAAATACTTTTGCTTTTAATTCGATCCTATTCATTTTTATGAACGCGTCAATAAAGTTGCTTTAAGTGAAATTGTTTGATTGATGTGACAAATTTCTGACCTGTCTGAAGGAGATCCAAAGTTTGTTAGAAATATTCACAAATCCGTTATTAATGTTTTTTTTAAACATTAGTAATTAGTAGTAATTTAATTTGGTTTGGTAATATATTTTTTTTATGTGTAACAATCTCACCCACGTTAACTCCTACACAGCTCAGTAGGTATAATAATTCGGTAAGAACAAACTCCAAGCTAACAGCATAATATGATCTTGAAATGTCACAAAGTGAGACGCGATATTGACATTATTAATTAATTAAAATATTTATAAGATACGTACATTAAAATATTGTATCAATGTAAACTAATTTTCAACATTTCACGAGTGAGATACGAAATGAGTCGTTTATTAAACATGAATAAAAAATGAACCTATCATATTGTTTATGATTTTCAAATTAATATAGGATCATTGTTTCTTCTATTTATAGTCGTCGTTTATAAATAACTAGTGGGTCGCACGTGAAACTTCTAGTTTATTCAACAGATTTTTACCGAAAACCTATGACAGGTTTTTTTTTTTAATTCATTTCATTGTAAGCTGATGACATCTGATCGCTTGTTTTACAATTTTTTTTTTTATACAGTCATTACGCTGCTCTTTACGTGGCCAATAACTTTTTTCCGCTCTCTAAAATTAATTCTTTGTTAATTCATAACAAGCAGATATAAATATAAAGAGGATTCTTGATTACAATTTATTAAAATAAATCTACGACTGAAGCTCTGAAAAATGTGACTTCAGACCATTTTTTTATGTGCAACTATCATTCCATAATCACTGGGACAAAAATCGGCTTACGCTATTAATATATAAGATAAAGACGGATCTGTCAAAGTTAATATCAATATGAAACCTTGTGCTAATGAATTTTTTTTTAAGTATTGAACAATTGTATACTGGTAATTTTTCTATTGCTTAGCTTCTTAAGTGTAAGTTAATATGTAAATATCGTACACAAACGAATACACCAACTACCAATTTTTATTTTTTACTTTCGTGTCATTGGAAAGTAAAGTGCCTACGTGATTGCTAAAAATGTAATATTTAAAATAAAATATAGTTTTTGGTTAAATCACTACAACTGATACCACAATAAAAACGGCTGAAAAGCAAAAACAAACTGTAGAACTACGTACGAGGTGTAATCAAGCGACGCAAAGGTCCGGAAAATCGTTCGCAGCCAGATATTGGGATACGCGATTATCTTATCTATACCAACACAATAGAGACCGAAATAGCGTATACGATAACTTGTATAGATAATAACGAGGATCGGTACCATGGGTACCGGATATCGTAGCGCCTTTATAAACCTGAAGTGGGCATGACAGTCTAGTTTGCATATGTATAGGCTGATAATATTGAATAGTTTATCAATCAAGAAGTAATCTCGTTTGATATCCTTTGAGGTATTCAAACTCCATTATGAGATTATTGTTAAAATAAATAATTGATTTTGTAAGAACCTCATCTTGATACCTAAGTATGAGATTTGGTGCTAATTCCACCACACTGACCGCCTGCGGTTTGATGGATATACTCGCACACATGCGTCATTTTTTTCCCGACGTAACCAAGTAGATTGATTTAAATTATAAAAAATGTAACTATACAAATGAAAGTTTATTTTACTTAAACAAAAAAAAAATATCCTCTTCTTTCGAATATCATATTTAAGAAAACCGTATTTACATCTGCTAGCAATATTTATAAGTAATAACGATAGAGTGTAAATATTTGTTGTAAGTCTTTGTTGCAAGCCCGTTTGGGTAGGTGACACCAACTCACCGGCAAACGGTTATACATATTTAGTATTTCCAGTTATGTTCCAGTGCGTATATGCATAAGGGACATAATATAATTGTATTAATAGTTGCATCCAAGGTTGGTTAGATTAGCGATGTAGGGAATGGTTAAAATTGCCTACATCGCCATCCCGGGTATCCAATCTGCCCGTTCGCTTACCAATGTAGGTATAAAAAAATGGTTATATTTATACCAAAAAAAACTTTTTACGGAAAAAATGAACAAAAATGTGACTTTGGTATCTTATGAATAATCATGCAATAACAATAAATACAATGCTTACTTTATGTTATCGTATTGTTTGTTTCTTATAACATTTCATTTGTGTTGTCAATATCAGAGTTACATAGCAAGTATTCGATTGCATTTCATGGTAAGGTTTTAGGAAATTCAACCGAAATTGCATCGCAGTCACAAATCCGTGCTCAACGTTTACGAAACAAACTATATCCAATATGCCGCTAACAAATGACTTTGACTATAAAACTTATAGACAATTTATTATTAGAATTACTGTATTAAAATCTAAGGATAAATAAAAATTAAAAACAAGACTAAATAAATCTGAACATTATTTTATTTATTATATTAGTATTACAGATTTTACCTATAAACGAAACTGATCATCGATCATAAAAATATTGATACGTGTATGTATGTACCCGCATTGAATCGTGGCAGAGTGACCTCCGAAATCTCCCCATTAAGGAAATGTAGGCTTTAGCAACCGTGGGACATTCACAGGCTTACAACAACGTTTTAACTTAGTTTAAGTATATTATATAATTTTTGTAACAAGGCAAATCATATAGTCTCAAAAAGTATTAAATAATAACGACTAACCTAAAATTACTTCGTATGTTTGGTCAGACTGCGTATATAAAACGCTTTTGCAGAAAACACGTTATGACCCCATGGAATAGATTGCCGATATTTCGAAGCATCCAATATGGATAGCTTTATACACTAGCGAGCCACGCTACGCAAACTTTGTCATACTTGAATTTTCAATCAGGGTTAAATTTTTCATAACATGGTAGCTATTTCAATATGATTTCGCATGGGTATAGATTGATGTTTTATGACTAAAGCAAATGGAATCTCTGTATATATTTTCATTCAGGGTTTAAGTAAAGTTAAGAACAAATCACACGAGACAATATTGAAATGTCTAACTCAGCATGAGAGGATATTATTAACATTTAGACTATCTGAATTCAGTGTAATCGAAGTTACGCCGCCGTACTACAATCAAATTATCCTCTGAATATCACTTCTGGTAATATGGGCTTTTAATAAAGGAGCAAGCAAACAATTATTTATCCAAGTGGATCTCATATTTATTTTTTCTATTACTATTCATATAACTGTAACGCGCTTTATTTTGTATTATTCTGTTAAAATAAAATACAAAAGACTTATGAAATTATACTCTTGAACTTAACAATTAGTATCAAAATATGTAGCAACCAAATTAATTAATATCCGTCCAATCACTTTATTGCAATATATTTATTCAGTTATTATAAAAATGTGATTCATTCATCAATGGCTACCTCAGTGTATTTTTATTTTAAAATATAAAGGTGCGTTCGGATATTTCATTTTATAGAATGTAGTGATTTAGTCACAAATTTATTTGGACAGTATATATCAAACGCTTTGGCAGGCTAAGCGACATGGACCGACGCAATAGATTGGTGACATTTTGCAGCGTTCAGTATTGATGACTAGCGTTATCAGACCACAGAACGCTCTCTCGAAATCAAAATAAATTATAAAAAATTCAAAAATCATTTTTTATAGAATAAGTATCAATTTTCCAATGACTACGATTAATTATAGATAATGATATTTTTTACGGATGATTAGATTGTATATAATTATATATTGGTAAAACAGTGTTTTATATTTTGAGATTTTTCATCACATTTATCTTCATTTTATCCTCGTAATAAATAAACTGAAACAATAATTAACCATGAAACACAAAGAAACAAACATATATGTATATATTCATTTCAAGTTTTTATAATTTTATTCCTATATTAATAATACTAGCTGTTACCCGCGGCTTTGCCCGCGTAGAATATGAATATATTTACAAATTAACTTAAAATGTTACGTTAATGTAAGACCTCTTTGTATACCACATTGGTGTGTATTTCAGCCCTTAGGGTAGAATATATTCAGAAACGATTAAATACGTATCAACTCATTTTTAATAAGTGGCACAAAAAAAAATTCATGCTTCTAACTTCAAAAATGACGGTCTTCCAAACTATTCTATATACCAAATGTCAATCCGATTTCCCTCCTTCCTTCAAAGTGAGTAGATACTCACTTTTAATCGGTAGGCCAAAAATAAAATTTCATGTTTCTAACTTCAAAATGACGGACTTCCAGACTAACCTGTATACGAAATGTCAACCCCTACTCTTTCCCTTTAGGCGTAAAATATCAAAAAACGCTTAAATACGTATCTACCCATTTTAAATCAGCAGCCCAAAAATAAAATTTCCTGTTTCTAACTTAAAGTTTAATGCGTCTAACTTCATAAATGACGGACTTCCAGACTAACCTATTTCAGAAATACCAACCCCTATTCAACCTCTTAGAGGTAGAATATCTAATAACACTTAAATACGTATTTAATCATTTTTAATCAGTATCTCAAAAGTAAAGTTAAATATTTTTAACTTAAAAAATGAAGGACTGCCATAAATACTTTCATTCCTTATTTCACCCCCTCAAAGGTAGAATATGAAAAAACGCTTAAATACGTATTAACTCTTCTTTAATCAGTGTCACAAAAATAAAGTTTCATGTTTTTAACTTAAAAAATGATTGACTCTCATAAAACTTTCAACCCCTATTTCTCCCCCTTAGGGGTAGAATATGCAGAATCACTCCATTTTAATCAGTATCCCAAAAATAAACTTTCATGTTTCTAACTTAAAAAATTATGGACTTCCATACAAACGTTCAACCCCTTTTTCACCCTTTTAGGGGTATGTAGTATGTCCTTTCTCAGGCTCTAGACTATTTGTGTACCAAATTTCATTTTAATCGGTCTAGTAGTTTTGGCGTGAAAGCGAGACAGACGGACAGAGTTACTTTCGCATTTATAATATTAGTATGGATTAGCTTTTCTTGTACCTAATAATATATATGGTATATATTATACTAACCTAACCATTCGAAAAGCATCAAGATCATCCAATATTTTATTATGAAACATATTATTGAATCCAGTGAAAATGTTTTAGATTTTAAATTTTATTGTTTAAAGTTTTAGTACCTTCCTTCCATATTCTGTTTAACCAAACAAAAATTAAATTATACTGAGTCTGTTTTTTTAAGATTGCTAGTAAACCAAAATTATACTTACGAGGAAAATCTAGTAATATAAAATCGAATGTTTTTGCTTATTTCATAGTAAATCGCGCTCGATCAGCTTCTGGATTATAACAAAATTTTGCATAAGAGTTGATTATGCCATCAGACATATGTAAGTACCAACTCGTATTTGAACAAAGTGGTGGCATAACTTCGAAACGTAGTCCTTAAGAAAAAAACCTTAGCTCAGTAAAATGATATTTAAGATCTACTTTAATTAACATAAAAATTATTAACTTTAAGTCCTTAAATATATACAAATATGAATTAAAAATAGTTACTGTACAAACCCGAGTAGAATGGTGGCAAAAATACTAACAGCATTTCCCTGTTGAATCGCAATATTGATTGATTTTTAATAAATGTTGTTTAATTTTAATAAATTTCAACATTCATGAACTTTAATTAGAATAAAAACCACCATATCCGTTTAACAAATTAAAATTAATATTATCAATATATTTTGAATGAATACATCTAAAGATATTAAATATTTACTTTACAAATCTTTTATCGATAGTTCTGTGTAAAGCGAATATCATTATTATACGGATTCGTCCGTGAAACCTTCTAATAAATTTTAGCATTCATTTGAGTTAATTACAAGATATTCTTATATATGCGTATCCTCCGAGCTTCTTATTTTTGATGTATAATATTATGGTCTTCAATAAAATAATACTTCGTCTTTTGTGGACTTTAAATCATCATTACATAGTATAAAACAAAGTCATGTACCGCTATCTGTCCCTATGTATGCTTAGATCTTTAAAATCACACAACGGATTTTTTGATTCGCTATAATAATGTGCTACAGTATTGTACACCTTAAAAAAAGTCTTCAAAAAGTCCGCGATGGTATACCCATCACATTTCAAGCAATACAGCATTAATACTTATCCATTTAAGTACCTTAAACACATTGTGCATTTAATATAGATCAATATAGCCAGTTACAGAATGTAATTTAAATGATTATTTTCCAAGATATTACAGATTTAAAACGCAGGGACATAGCAGTTTTTATTGTCTAATGACTAAAAACTGTGAACGTTGTATGTAGTCACAGCATTGCACTCTTGCGAAGCCGAGGCGAGTCGCTAGTATATTATATAGTGATTATTCTTTAGTATCATATGACGTGACAAATGAAATCGTAAGTGATTAACGTAATATTGTTTATATTTTGATATGCCTCATATAATGATATATCCAATACGAAACCACGTCAATGCGTCACACACATTACGTCATGAATTCGTCATTGCAGCAGAGTTTTGGGGCCGTTGACAAAATTCGTTCATCCGTTGCCCAAATTTGTTTCACCGACACTAATTGGTCGGGCAGATGAATTATTAACGTTTTAATTGTTTACTCAAAGTTGACCGTGGATTAAGTTGGCAACTTTATCCATTTATTCATCTCGCTTGCTGATTTATGGTGCTTTTTTAATTTTTTGTAATCTGAAGGTTTGTGATCAATTAGCGTGAATATATTGCTTTAACGAGAATATAATAAACATAAATTAAACTATAAATAATTTGCAATTTTACTTGATACTTATAAATTACTTTTTTATTCTATTGTACTGTATTGTACACACATAACATAACATTAGCGGCCTGTATATTCCCACTGCTGGGCTAAGGCCTCCTCTCCCTTTGAGGAAAAGGTTTGGAGCATATTTCACCACGCTGCTTTAATGCGGGTTGGTGGAATACATATGTGGCAGAATTTCTTTGAAATTAGACACATGCAGGATTCCTCACAACGTTTTCCTTCACCGCCGAGCACGAGATGAATTATAAACACACATTAAGCACATATAAATTCAGTGGTGCTTGCCTGAGTTTGAACCCGAAATCATCGCTTAAGATGCACGCGTTCTAACCATTGGGCCATCTCGGTTCTCTGTACTGTATTGTAATAAGAAACTTTATTACGTTTTTGACCTACTGTATCTTTAGTATGAAATTACTTTATAAAATAAAAAAAAACGTAATGATTTTACAAGCTTAAATGATCTATTATATTAATATCAGTTAATAAATATTCCATTCAATAAAAATTACTATTATCTTATTAATTAGACACAAAATCTAAGCTTAGCCCCCTTGTTTTTTTGATTTAATTGATTTAATTGTTGTAACTAAAACAAAAATTGTACATTTTTTGTTTAAATTCCAAGAGTCATCAGTCTAATTAACCAAAGCAACTTAGACAACAAATAGAAAACAGGGAAAATAGTTCTTACTTAGTTTAGCAAATTCTGTTAGCAAATATTTCGTCACTGTAATGTAACCATTCAAAGCGTCAAGCAATCGACAGCCCTTTCCCGCAAATGGAAATGAATTTCACCCTTAGATCTTCCGCACCAAATGACATAGAATTCAACAACCAACAAAACGAGAACTTTTGATGTGTGAGCGACACGTTCAGAAGAAATTAGAAAATTAAGCGACATGTATATACTTTGTTTACATTCTGTTAACAGAGCCTTTGAAGTCGCGTAATAAACAAAACACCCACATACCAACAACGAATACATACAAACAAGTATGAACCTTATTTTAGTACGAGTAAGAAGGAAACTCGATTATCATAATTTAAACCATATCATACATGTTTTTAGTGTAGCATTACTCAGTAATGGGTATACGGAATAGTGATGCCTCTTTACGTCCTAGAATGTTTCATCATGTTATTATACTTATAAATTGCTATTTACTAAAAATAAGTATATTGTGTACTATTGTACCGAACTAGTGTACCGAACCGGTGGTAGATTTTTGACAATCAATAAGCGAGTGTAAACACTTCTATATTGAATAAAGATTTTTGACTTTGACTTTGATTGTTCGTTTATAAGACAATATTGCTTTAAATATTAAAATCAAAATATACTTTATTCAAGTAAGCTTTTACAAGCACTTTTGAATCGTCATTTAACAAACTATTTAAAGTAAAGCTACCACCGGTTCGGAATGTAGATTCTACGAGAAGAACCGACAAGAAACTCAGTAATTACTCTTTTTCAACATCTAAAAATACAGTGATTTTAGCCTGGAAGTCAACAAGCACTAACTCCACGCTTTTTATCATCTATATGATATAAAGATTGCTCTGAGTAGATTTATGTGAATCTAAATTTTTATCGATACATTTTCAAATTTAAATCAAAATAAAGTTTTTAAAGTGATTCCATATGGTAATGTTACATAAACTAGTTAGTTATTTTTTTGTCAATGTCAATTCATACGAATTTGTTTGACATAGCTTCTAGTAATATATAATACCTAATTTAGATAATATTTCCAGTCGTCTGTAGCGAAAGCAACCTTAGATTGTAAGTATAGGTCGAAAGCTCTAAAGGTGATATCATAATTTTGACATGACGTTAATAAGTATTTGGAATTCCAATTCAAATGTTACATGCTGTTTAAAACTGAAATTAATCGAACACACCTATTTGTAGACGATTAAATATTTGGCACCTCAACGTATTCGATCCCAAAACATAGTTACATACATACATACATACATACATATGTACAGACATACATACATACTTACATATGTACATACATACATACATACATACATACATACAACATACATACATACATACATACGTACATACATACATACATACGTACATACATACATACATACGTACGTACGTACATACATACATTTATATGTACGTACATACATACATACATATGTACATACATATATACATACATACATACATACATACATACATACATACATACATGCATATGTACAGACATACATACATACATACATACAACATACATGCATACATATGTACGTACATACATACATACATACATACGTACGTACGTACATACATACATTCATATGTACGTACATACATACATACATATGTACATACATACATACATACATACATACATACATAGAACATACATACATACATATGTACGTACATACATACATACATACATACATAGAACATACATACATACATATGTACATACATATATACATACATACATACATACGTACATACATACATACATACGTACGTACGTACATACATATGTACATACATACATACATATGTACGTACATACATACATACATACATACATACATACATACATACATACATACATACATACATACATACATACATACATACATACATACATACATACATACATACATACATACATACATACATACATACATACATACATACATACATACATACATACATACATACATACATACATACATACATACATACATACATACATACATACATACATACATACATACATACATACATACATACATACATACATACATACATACATACATACATACATACATACATACATACATACATACATACATACATACATACATACATACATACATACATACATACATACATACATACATACATACATACATACATACATACATACATACATACATACATACATACATACATACATACATACATACATACATACATACATACATACATACATACATACATACATACATACATACATACATACATACATACATACATACAACATACATACATACATATGTACGTACATACATACATACATACATACATACATACATACATACATACATACATACATACATACATACATACATACATACATACATACATACATACATACATACATACAACATACATACGTACGTACGTACGTACGTACGTACGCACGCACGCACGCACGCACGCACGCGCACACACACACACACACACACACACACACACACACACACACACACACACACACACACACACACACACACACACACACACACACACACACACACACACATATACATACATACATGCTCACTGTTGTTCTTTTATACAATATTTCATTCATTTATAAAATTATTGTATATAGAATAGTGGTACTGCCAAAGCAAAAATCTTTACGTAATTCAGGTTCCAAATGATTGAATGCAAAGATTTTACCAGCGATGAAATAAACATTTAATTTCTATAATGATATGTATTAGATAATAACATTATCCATCCACAACCTACATATACATATATTTCAAGAAATATCTTATCACGTTTGAACTCGATTAGAACAAACGATGCTCCCGAAGCTAAGTTGTATTCAATGCGCTCTCATTTCCATACTATTAAACCTTATGCGTCCCTTGAAAATGAACGGCACGAGAATGACTTTGCAAAGAAATAAGTAGGCACGCGAATGAGCCACGGCAATGAGCACGCACGACGGCGAATGAAAATGAAATTTGGCTTTCGGATTTTGTCCTCGGCGGTTTCTCTCGTAAGAAAAATTCCTTTCTAAATTTACAATGACTTTGTTAGATTTTATTATACGACGATAAAGGATAAGCGAATTGGTTGGAACATTAATGGTCTGATAATTTCATATTGGACTATTTTTTCATAGTGCATATATATATGATAATATTGTAAGTAATTATTATTATTTTGATATTGCGAAATTGAAGACGACTCGAATGTGAACAAATACTACGATAACTATATCTAGTACTTTTCAATCTTATTCATTAACTACCTGTGACCGCGACTTCGTACGCGTTTGAATTAAAAAAAAAGTTATTGTTGTAGCCTAAGTTACCCCTTATTATACCAGCTATCTGCCAATGAAAGTCCCATCAAAATCGGTCCAGCCGTTCCAGAGATTAGCTGAAACAAACAGATGGATAAAAATTGAAAATAATTTTATTATGTTATATGTGCCGTGTATACATACATATTATGCATTTAGTAAGAAGCGGTTATTTTAATATTACAAACAGACACTCCAATTTTATTATATGTATTGATGATGATTAGTTACCATATAAAGTGTGTATGAAATGATTAATAAATAGTATATTGGATTCCAAAAATGAGCTGGCCAATTACAACGTAGCTGGATTATCTTTTTAATTAGTTTTTTGCATATAATTTTTACACCTACTTAACTGTGCCTTACTTACCCACCCATAAAAACAAAAGCTATTTATACCACAAAAAACAAATTATTTTTATATTTCCATGTTTTGCACGTGCATAAAAATTCTGTTATAAGGTGTAAATATTTTCCTAAAAAGTCACTAACTAACTATGCATCCAAGTAGCATGATGTAACATTTTTGTGTTACAATCAACAGTAACTCACTTTTTATATAAATGTACCATAAAAACGCTGAAACATTTTTACTTGGTGATAGGGCTTTGTGGAAGCCCGTCTAGTAAGGTACCACCCACTCATCAAATATTCTATTGCAAACTAACTACGCTTAGTAATGTTGGTTTCGTTGGTTTCGGATTAGAAGGGCACTGAGCCAGTTTAAATATAAAAGTACAATGAACTTAACATCTTAGATGTCAAGGTTGGTAGCACATTGATAATATGAAGAATGATTAATATTTTTTATAATACCAATGTCTATGGCCAGTGGTGACCACTTACCATTAGATAGCCCATTTGCCAGTTTCCATACATGACATGAAAAAACCTACATATAGTGGTAATTTAGTCTTAGATGTTTTATAATAAATAATTTTAAAAAGAATAATGTACATAAAAAAAGAAAAAAAATCAATTTTCGAAGTTTTTCAGTAAAACATCAAGTATGTTCATTTTTATTAAGTTTATTTTGATATTAATCAAACAAACACTTATCCTACGGCATAAAATATTTAATAAAACAAAATGAAGCATCTATTTGCTAGCTGTATATTGTCTTTATTTATTAATATAATTAACTTCAATTTTGTAATTTAACTCTTGTGAAGGCTAAAGTTTATAACGATAGTCATTAAATATTTCTTTAAGATTTTTTCACATATATGCAGAGTAAATGTAATGCCACTGTTAATAGTTACTAAGTAACATAGTATATCAAGACGCTTCAAGGCGTTGAATCTAAGCGATGTCTTATGCAATAAGCATTTGCCGTTCATTGGCATCTTACCACTTTAAAGCAAACTCCACTACTATTTCCTATTTCATAAGCAAGAGCTGCCTTCGTCAGAAGAGACAAATAGCCCTCGTGAAGGGGTTAGGTAGTTGAACGTAAGCTAATGCATTATTTATAAGTCTGAGCAACCCAATTTCTACCGTCTTTCTTACAATGGATAAAACTCGTTAGAGGCAATCAAATTATTTATAAGACATTTTAAATATAAAAGGGAACTTCAAATTCGAAACTGAGAGTTTTATTAAATTATCGTCGTTCTTTATTTTTCAAGTAATCAGTATGTTTTCGCTTTTCATTTAGTATTTCTTTTAGCTTTGCGATTGTATATCTTTATGCTTGTGGTTTTTTTCACGTTTATGGAGATTTAGTTTATGTCTATGTCTACCGTTGATAGGACTTTGTGCTGGCACGCCTGGCTGGCTAATATCGTTAACTTTACCACCAAATATCAATATTTAATATTCCTTTGTTTGGGTTTAAATGATGAATCAGTTAATGCAATTACTGTCACAAACGGCACATGGATCATAACGTGGATCTCAAGATTGTTGGTGCACTAGGGGTGTAAGACGTTAAGTACCAGACGTCTTAAGTACCAGTGTATATGGCAAAGCAATTTACAAGCTGGTTCATAAATAATGCATTCCTATATTTCATTAAAAAAAATAAAAAATAGTCGATAAAACCTCATTAATTATTTAAGCAAATTTACATTAGTTAGTTTTGATATAAATTATGTGAACGACTTAAATTACTCAATAATAAGGTCTAGCCATAACAAACATTTGAACTCGTAGTCACACTTTAATTGGCAGTGTAATAACGTCCTTTATTCTATTTTCATTTTACTAAAATATTTTCAAGCTATCGTATGAATACGAAATATACAGTTACGAAATATTAAACAATTTGTAATTTCAGTAGTTTACAAAATAAATTCACGTTTTATAATAATTCTCCAAAAAATTTATTTTTTAATACATACTTGCAATGATCTCATAATATTTGTATTTGTGTCAGTCTTAAATACGAATGTGATATAATTAATCATGACATCCTATGACGTAACACCGTATTGGAGGCTAGGGCTACTCTTTAACAAATTTTACGTAACGTATTTTGATAATTTAATAGATTTTTAAATCGGCAATATAGCTTTATATTTTTCATTTCAATACATGGCAGCCAATGAATCGTTGCAATCGACTGCTTGTCACAGTGGTACTTGACAAATGAAATTTTCCAACGAACTGACGGTCGCCGATAAGGAAAATGTAGTTATGAAATTTCCAATTTTCAGATAATTTTAAATTGTTCTAAATAACATTTTTTAATTCATAACATAATATACCTCTTGATTTACATTATACTCGTAATATGAAAAATATCAATCAAGGTGTTTCGTTAATTTATTTTATTTTACCAAGAAATATATCCCTGGTATCTTATAACATATTTTTATAGTCTAACAATATTTTCAGAGTTTATATTATACTAATTTTCACGAATAGGTATTCAGCTTCCCAAAGTACGTGGATTTATTGTACGTATTGTATTGTATGGGTATAAAAGTGCCACGATAATGTTAGCTATTTTGCACTTCAAAGTAGCTTTACATATTTCAATGAATTTCTTAAGCGTTTAAAGCATTTATTGAACAATTTAACATGCCTATAAAAAATATTGTTATATGTATAACTATCACAAGTTACTTTCCGATATTAATTATAATAACTGTTATAAGAATTAGACCGGACTTATAATGCATAAGACCCGTCTGATTATTCTCTAATGGCAACATACAACAATCGGCTTATTATAACAATAATGTTTCTGTAAATAATATTCAAGAATTTACATTTGAGATAAAAATAACGATGCAATGATAATCATTATTTCAATTACACATTAACTACATATTTTATATAACTAAATTACATAATTATTAATTTATTAATATTCACAAACATATAATGAACGATGAAATATTTTCAAATTGTCGTCTGGTGTTTTAAATGATTTATGAAAAAAACAATTTAAAATTTAAAACCACAAATCAAATAAAAGTTAACTGATAAATTGCACAATTCGGACGCAAAAGCGTTGAGTGTTCACTACAAGTCTCACATAGCTCATAGCCCTTGGTTATTAAACTGACTTTACATCCTCAACTAAATATGCCGATCAAAACAATAGAAAAAATAGTTGTATTATAATTATGAACTTAAAAAAAAGCTTTAGCCCTTCACGAATATTTAAAACGACAAGTTTTGAAAAATCTGAAGTTTTTATAAAAACTTTAGATTCAGATTGACAACAATCTTTTTGAATCTCTATCTCGAAGCGTTTCATTTAAAAACAGTTTTAGAACCATGTCCAACTTCAGTCCAGTTGTTTGGTTTCCTCTCTTTCTGATCATTGTCTCTATCTTCCTGCATTTTATTTAATAAATCTTGAACGATTCAGGTGTATTTTTTTTTTCATAGGAAATAATATTCATGTTTTAACTTGTAAATCCGAATGCGGGATTCCACGCGACAATTTAACTTTACGATTCGACTCACGCGCCACAGTAACTGTAAAACGTTTTAACTCAATCAAATAAATTACAAGCGAATGCATAGAAGTTAAAAAAAGATTATATTAAATTTTCTTTTTATTATCGTCCATAAATCTAACCGTTTTGACTATATAATATTACATGCTATAACACAATAATGTAAATCTTACCAACCTACTTACTGCAGTATTACTTCTATTACTTTTTAGTCTTTGCTTAAGACTCTTCTTTACTCGAGTAACGGTTCTTCTTCCGCTGTTGTTCATCAGACAAGATCATCCAACTTTATATATAGTATAATCTCAATGGTTTCTATTTATTACGAACAGTTGAAACGGTATATCTATTATAAGTTTAGGATTGAGCACGTTTTACATTTATCAAGATTAAGGAAATGCTTCTGAATGACCCTTTTAATTAATTCCTTTTCTTCGTATATTTTAAGCCTATTAGCTTATGGTATTGAAATGTATTTTTAATTCTAAATGATATAAGTGAAATATTCTGCTATTTAAATTGCATTGCATTTGGAAGGCCTGACTGACTTACATTATATACAATTAAAATTGTTTTGTGACTTAGACATGAAGCAGGAAAAAAAATTGAAAAATTTAATATGATACAACAAAATAAGGAAATATGCCATAACAGCATTAGCGATTCTATAACCCAACAAGCTTGCGATCAAATCAACCAGACAGTAAAAATAATTAATACATACCATTATCTGCTGAAATATTTCGGCCTGTACACTTTAAGGGAGCCTTCATATTAAAATGTATATAAACGTATGAATTAAATTAAAAAAAGAAAAATTAAAAACTATTCTATCAAACCGGTTGCAATATTAACGCAGCTGTTATCACTCTACAGGAAAATATCATTATTACGTATTCCGTTATCGTCATTACTGTAATCAATTTCGTCCCCGTTTTCATATCCCTGTCAAAGTATATATTTTTTATTTCCTCCTGTTACACAAGTGAAGTTTTATCGTTTTCATTTAAAATTCGAGCTACAAAAATGTTTTTAAATAAAATAAAACTTTTTGACGCACTCGTGATTTCTACTTATTGAAATAATTTAAGTTCAGAGTTGCTGCTGTTTTTTGAGAATATTAATTTATTAATAAATAAAACAGACACACAAGTAGGTCATCTGGTAATCGGATACCTCCGGTTTTAGACATTTAATATTTAATAAGGAAAATCCAATTCAGTACTAGAATGTATTTCACTTTACCTTCCCTTAGCTTTCACTTTTATCAACCAACACATAGCTAACCAAAGTATTTTCAAGCGAAGGCATTCAGAAACAATACTTTTTTTTCAAAATGTAGCTATTACAAGCATTTTTAAATCGTCATTTTACAAGGTTTAAAATAATCTTATATTCAATAAAATGTCCCATTTATTTATCATTTGTTTTAATCTTAATTTATTAACTAATGTTATTTACCAGAAATAATAATGAGTTATTATTAAACAGAGTATTATTCGAATAAAATAGAAGTGGTATTGTGACGTATATGTTTAGACAAAAGACAATACAATTATAAATATAAAATATAATAATACCTCAATATGAATAATATACCAAGATAAATCGTCTACGAAATAAAAAGAAGTGCTTGTATCGTGGGAGACACAGTCGCGAGGGATTAACGTAGAAACGTTTTAAATCCAAAGTCGCGTCTTTTGCCGAAGTAAGGATAAGTGTACTCAATGTTTTGAGGAAACCATAAATTTATATTATTCTTAAAACGAATAAAATCATTGGCAGGCTACAAATTAAAATATATATATATTTTGTAAAATAACAATATTTTTTTTTATCATTAATCGCCATATTATACATGTGGTCAATTGTCTCGGCGATCCATTGTAGTCAAATGGGCCGAATTTACTTTATGACGCTTCACATATATCTTCTTTCTTCAATGTATGTCTGCTTATATTAGCAATGACTACATACATTACACACACAAAACAACACACAATTAAACACAAATTAAGCACATATAAATTCAGTGGTGCTTGTCTGGGTTTGAACCCGAAATCATCGGTTAAGATGCACGCGTTCTAGCCACTGGGCCATCTCGGCTCACTTAAAATTATTGTATATATTATAATATAAGTGACAGCAACTGAATATCCCACTGCTAAAACTCATTCCTTAACACTGTTTTACTGTCGTAGACTTCACATTTCACCACTATTTCTTCCACGAGACATACATATAAACATAAGTACGAACTTAGCACAAAAAATAACCAATGAAACATGTTAAAAATGTAAATCACATTATTCTGTTTTAATTTATGATAGTGTTCATAGATCCTTAAATCTTATTTTAAATTAGGTACCTCGTTTTAAGGATATAAATGGATAAAATGTTACAATGAAATTTGGCATGGAGCCGCTGAAAACAAAAGCCGTCCGTTAATTAAGAATTATTTTTTGTTTCAGGGACAGAGAAGATTTATACTTTAAACCGGGACAATATCAGCTGTAAGTTTTTGTTTATTTATTTTATGTAATAGCTTTTTGTATAGATTTGATGATAGAAGAAAGTTAAGCTTTTCTAGACGACACCCCCCCCCCCCGCGTAATATCCAAAATTTCATTTTCATTTCCAAATGTATATAATGACTGGACTATACGTCTTTTTTAAGCAAACTAATAATATTGTGATTAGTAATAACATAAATAAGCTTTAACGCATACTTTAATTTGTATTTGATCTGTATGTAATTTCACCATTTCGACCAAATTTGACCATAAACTTTGTAAATTACCTATTGTTTCACAACATACAACTTGATATGGTACTAAAAGCCCTCAAGAGACAATTGAAATAGCGTAATATAAAACAAGGAACGTTAATCTTAACTAAATGTGTCTCGCGAGCCGCATTTTCGTCTCAGCGTTCCGATAGCGTAAATTCCTTACTTCTATCCCAATCTGTATATGACTCAATATTACTTCGAATATTTTATATCACTTCAGATTGAAATTATCATAATTCTTCAATGTTTTGTTGATATATTTAAAATAAGTATAATGTGTAAGTCGAGTCACGGTTGATAATTTAGTATTTTGTTTATGATATATAAGCGTTGATAACACAATGGTTTATAGGTCGCCTAGCAATGTGAAGAGTTCCAGGGTTGAACCTGTGCCTTTGGGCTATTGTCGTCACTAGTCCCAGCATAAACTATTTGTTCAATTGGAAGGGTGAATAGGAATATTAGTAATAAATTTGAACGGGGCATTGCTAATACTAATTTGAAAAAAATGCTTGTTAGTTTTTCAGTATATGACATTTTACGTACCTATATTTTATTAATTTTCAATAATGTACCACTGACCTAAAATATCTCAAACTGAGAAAATACTATATATATATATATAAAAACTATGCAAATCAATATAATTATATATTTACCTGTGAGTACCTAAAGTTGCAAGTTTTGTAATATCGTTTAGCACACAAAAGATGGTTAACGACATTTTTATATTTTTATATAAATCTCTATTTTGAACTTACACTTTGAAATAAATTAAAATATACCAGGAAATCCAGGTATCTATCTTCAAAGGGAAATCTTTATTTCTATTGGAAATTAGTAACTTCCAACGGAGATTGTATCAAAAGTAAAATATTGTTTCTGCGTAATCCTCCCTATAGTGTAAAAGTGCGCTTTCATAATCTGCCAATTCTATACTACGGGAAAGAAGTCATTCGCAGAACCGATAGCATGAAACGACAAGCTCTACGAAACAGAAAAGTTTAATTTATTATTGGTCCTATCCACAAGTTGAACTCACTTCCTTAAAAAGACGCAGCCTTATAAGCGAGCAACTAGATCAACGAGGCGGCTATATAATATGTACATATATCAAGTACCCAAATTTAAAGTTCAGTTTACTTTCCAACATTAAGTGAGCAAGTCGATTTAATGCCAATTTTTAGCAACTTGTCGTTAAGAGAAGTTAGTATTACTTTTAACAATAATTTGATCAGAAAGTTCGATTTGAAAATGGAAAGTTTGAAAAAATCTGCGATATAATTATGTTTCCCACTGCGAGTGCCAGCATATGTATCATCCAACAGAAGCAGGTTTTCTCACAGATCACGACCATAAACATTAATTAAGCACATAAAATATTAACGGCAATTGCCTGGGCTTGATACAGCAAACCTCGGTTAAGATAAAGTAGTTCCTACCCCACTATGCCATCTTGGCTCTAATAATCTCTTAATCATTTAATATGTTAGTCAAGACTTTTTTACAAGAACTACCATAAAGTCCGCTATCAATGGAACACGCCTTATTTTAATTACGTTTTACAAACAGTAGGTTTGATATTTGATAAGACCTCAATTTTCAATACTGTTTCGGATACCGTATTTCAAAGTTAATTAGAAACCTTTTTGTTGTTACTTTGTGATCTTAAATTGATCCGTTCGAAGATTAATATAATTTTCAAGAAGTCGCTATTATAAAGCATCTAATTAAATGTATACTGATAAAAAAATATTATGTACTATATGCCTTATTCCGTTAATGAATAATTGGTTATCTACACAACGACTTACATGATATTTTTTTTATTATTGCGAATAAATGAGTGAGTTTTCATGTCAAACTCATCATCATGATGTCATAGATACTTATTTATAACTATAACATTTTATAAACGTACGTAAACATGCACGTCTGTTCATACTGGTTTTTTCCGAACCGGTGGTATATTTTTGACTATCAATAAGCAAGTGTAACAATTCTATATTTAATAAAGATTGTTGACTTGAGTTGACTTGACTTAATACAAATAACTTGTCACTGGTTAGTTCAATAATATTTACATCCCTAATAATATTTCAACAGTCTTTAAAATATTCACATGAAGTTATCGATACAAGTTAGCATTTTGTAATCTGTCATAAAATATATCGTACAAAACCATTTGATATCCGTATTTACACAGCTCAAATAACATCAAAATCTTAGTTTATAAATTTATTACATGATGTTGTGAAAGCGAGCCAGCTATTAATTATTAATACAGAGCTCATCTCCCGACGTTCCTCAGAGACTCGCTCGAGCACTTGATGTACAATAATCTCTTTGACGTCCCTCGGGCATTCTGCTTGTGATAGTAGGTATCTTTGAAGAAAAATGCGTTATTATTCTCTTCATATTCATAAACGTAATTTTCGTTGGAACGAAAACAAAGGCATAGAAAACACATTGATTTACTTAATTTTTTCTTAGAAGGCGTATGTGTTCACATAAATTACAAATTTATAAATATCGGTATACATATACATATGTATATGTATATAAAGTAGGCCATACAACAAAATGTTATGTTACTAGAAACCTAGTTAGTTACGTACATGTAGATTAACTTATGAAGAAACATTGGTAATCGGTTGTCAGGTAATTTGACAATATTAAAAAAATACGTCGTCACTGTAATAATATTGGTTTCAACCTTTCAAACAGACACAATTTAATATTTTGCTTTAGACTTTGGCCTTTGATGGCATTTCCCGAAGCCCTATCACTAAAATAATATTCATTTGGTATTATTTAGCATACAAATTTTAAATAACAAATTACCCACATTACGTACATTAAGTACAGACGCTGTGTTGGAATCTTAGAATAACTCCCAGTGTCAGTGTCATGTCAGAGCCGAGATGGCCCAGTGGTTAGAACGCGTGCATCTTAACGGATGATTTCGGGTTCAAACCCAGGCAGGCACCACTGAGTTTTCATGTGCTTAATTTGTGTTTATAATTCATCTCGTGCTCGGCGGTGAAGGAAAACATCGTGAGGAAACCTGCATGTGTCTAATTTCAACGAAATTCTGCCACATGTGTATTCCACCAACCCGCATTGGAGCAGCGTGGTGGAATATGCTCCATACCTTCTCCTCAACGGGAGAGGAGGCCTTAGCCCAGCAGTGGGAAATTTACAGGCTGATTATGTTATGTTATGTATGTCATTAAAAATAAAATAAATAGCTTTGAATATACCTTCAAAAATCAAATAAAAATATAAGCATCGCGGATAAACCCTTACTCATAAGTATGGTATATATATACCTTTTTGTTTTTCACATTTAAGTTAATGGTTTCATTTATCAAAGTTAATATTGTACTCGGTCAATTTAATTTTCGTCGAATCACTATAATTGCGATATAAAATGACTTCAGATTTTGGGTCAAAAGTACTTTTGCAGTCAAGTGGATTGGTCCAACCCCCGAAATATGTGAAGCAAAATAATACCACCAATAAGAAATTCGCCATTTACATAATTGTGCCTTTACGACGCTCAACTAACTTTGTTCTCTTATAAGATTACGTCGGCGTAGATACACATATTTAAAGGAAAGGATATAAGATGATTGTGCCCTTGACAAAGAGTTATTTCATTATATATAAATACAATAATATATAGTCAGTAACTTTTTTTTAGGACAATTTGATTTTATAAAAAAACACTAAATAACGTCGTAACTGTTTTTGTAGCTACATAAAAAACAATTGTAGACCCGTTACAATATAATACAACATTATTAATTAGTTCATAGATGATAGAATACTTTTAAAACAAAATAATCTCTTCGTAATTTTTTAAATTAATATTACAAAACAATTAGCAATTAGTTCTTATATATTCGTTTGTCTATGAATCTGTAGGCAATATTATTAATCGTAGCACAGTCGTAGCAGTCTTAATAATATTGCTGGTATGGCACAGACTTTCCAGTTTTATTTTTTTTTATTATATATTTATTGATCCACAGACGTTTTCGTCTCTGCCTTTTTGAGTTTCGTATGTTCAAAACACATCGTTATGGTGAAAATATCCGAAAATTTAGTTATAGGAATCAGGCTCATGAAATCAAACAAGAACTTTTAAAAAATAGTGGTTTGTTAAAAATATGAATATCCCATTGTCGTTCTTCAATATATTATTCATCAACATTCAATATCGGATTTTATGAAAAATTTATCAGTTATTGTATATTATGAATATCCTATTACTTTCCGGAAAATAAATGCTTTGGAATCTACATGAAAATATATTTGCAAAAATATGTGGCGGAATAAACAACAAACTAATAGATATGTATAATTATACACACCTACAGATAATTTCCTCAATCCTCCATAACGGGGATTTCCAAAACTCAGCCGTATAGCAACAATTTTTAAATGAGATAATAATAAATGAGTACCAAATAAAATTCGACACTTTTACACAATAATGCAGTTAACCAGTGGCATATATTTATTACATAACTCAAAGGTGTAACGACTAAACACTAGCTCCAAAAACAATATGTTAAGTGCAAGGAAAATTCAATTTCGTTTGAATTAGAAAAAATAATTAAATTCTGTGCCGTTGATGGTTGTACATTTTTCACTCACGCGTACTAATATATGCTATATCCAAGAAATACAGGCTCGCGTGCCGCAACCTATTCTAGCCCTGTACTAAGATGCTGAATAATGAAGACAAAAACCTGTAATCATGAACGCTATTTGTGTAACACATATTTATTTCCTTAATGTACAACAATCTGCTTATTATAGTGATTTACGGACGGACATTAATATCATGGCAAGGTTGTATTTTGTTTCTGAGTTCTAATAGTCTCAATAGCTCAACGGTATACGGGTCATCTAGCATAAAAATCAGACGTTAAATTCCTTCCATTGACCAAAATATCTTCCCGGGTTCCTAGCTGAGAATATTCGTTACTTCAAAAAGGGTCTAAGTCACAAAGTCAAATATACAAACGGGATTCCTTCTTATTAATTAATCTTTGTAACTTTAATTTAATAATATTTTAATTTAATACTGATCGATGTTATGAGGAAGATCTTGAGCATGGACGTGGATAGATATATAGGAAGGGGACGACCAAAGAAACCCATCGTTTCTTGGATTGTGTAAAAGACGATGTGGCTGGTAAGAATGTTACTTTAGATGACGTCAAATAGAGAAGTATGGAAGAAGAAGACCCCAAGTAAAATTGGGATAAGAGCAGGAGGATGGTGACTGATTGATATCGCATAGTATATAGATATAATATAACGATAACGCAGAAGCAACAAATATGTTATGAATTGGTAGAAACTAGTACTTGGCTGATATTCATTGGATATAATATAAGTGGTACATTAGTTTACAATTCCCCAAGGCACACTCAAATATATTAGTTTTGCTGTAGAATATAACTGAATGACAGATGGTTGGTATAAGAAATCCATTGACCTTGAAAAAATATTTTGTAATAATAAACATATATTTACTAATCTGAAATGTTACAGACGACGACACATTCGTTACATCTTATATCAACAAAAAATGTTAAAGGCCGGAACCTCCGCGGACTGCTTAAGCTAACAACATTGTAAATATTTCATCTTTGATTTCAATTTGTTCTATTTGAAACCCTGTCTTCAAAGGTGACAGGAGAGCTGGTACAATTCATTAAACTGTTCGGAATTGCGATTCAATGAGTTAATACTGCTAGCATTCTTCACATCATTTAGCGATTTGTACATACTTATAATATCCTCACTGTAAACAAATTTTAAAAAAGTTTTTGTATATGGATAAATGATGATTATACGTTATTACGAGTGTAAATATTTTAAAGTCGTAACTCTGAATTGACCGTGGGCGTAACGTGATTTTTATGCTTTTTTCTATTCTTTAAGTTGAAAGTAGGTTACAATGTCCTGTAATCAAGCTGATACGCTCATATTTTAAATATTTTATCATGAAGTGAATCAAAAACTATTCCGACGAAAGAGTAATTAGGTCTCGATTCGACCTCGATTTTGTTAATATATTGTAAATCCGAATGTAATCTATACATACACTTTGGTTTACCAACGCGAACTGCGTCGATGTTGTGTTTGATATATAGTTCTTTAAATTTGTAGTAAACTTTTTGTAAGCATTGCGTGAAAATAAAGCTTAATAGATTCTACGCATTTCGGGAAATTACTCATAAATATTTATTACTCTTAAAACGATATAAAACCGTTTCGTGAGGAGCCAATCACGGAATATACCAATATCATTTTGTCATGTACCATGGATTGAATATATTATTTCAATGAAGTGCTATACTCATATTATCTGTTGAACGACCCCTATTAAAAACATATTACTTGCTATAAATATATGCACAAATCATTTTATTATTTTAGTTTTTCATGGAAATAACAGCTTATTTGTTAATGTAAAAAATAAATTCTAAAATATGGGGCCAAAAGTAGTTTGTAATAAAAGTGTAAACTTTTCAGTTAATTTTAAAAGATAACTGATTTTGGCGCAATTAAGGATTTCCGCGATACTAATTGTTTTGATAAATTTGAACATATCACCTTTAACAATAGAGTAGATATACAAAAGAACATAATTACTTTTTTGCTTCGCATGTTACAAATATGTATACAAATTCAAAACATATGATAGGATATAATAATATCATTGATGATGATGATGATGATGATGTTTTCTCGAATATTTTTGGTCTAACCCGTGATTTGAACTTCGAATTTCTTAATCAACAGCCGAACAAACTCACCACTAAACAAACGAGGCAATTTTCTTGTAATAATATGTAATCCGTCAAAGCCTGTTTTGTTTACTAAACACAACGGTGTGACCCAAATAAATAAGTGAGATTCAAATAGACTGGGATCATTATGGTTCTGCGGGAATAATGAGGTGCTTGTAGTGGCAATTTGGTTCCGCGTCATGATTCAAAAGAAAGTTTATTGTCCAAATATTTCTTGAGACGGGCTTTGAAAACGGATTTCTTTAATACATTTGGACGCTTGGTGTGAATAAAATTTCATAAATTGTACAGATTAGAGCTATATTTTTTATTATATTTTAATGTCAAGATGTTCAACGTTCGTCGAACTAGACGAGCAAATGAGCTACGATGTATTGATGACCACAAGTAATTATTGACACTGGCAAAAATCTTCCTTTCATGATATCTAAGAAATTATAATTATTTACACTCACTTTTCAAACTGTAATACGACAATACAAATTATTTAATAGTAACAATAATCATGCTTGTGCAAACTCCAGCTAATATGTAACAGCCACCAAATATAAAATTAGTAACTAGGTAAGGCCTCTTCTGCTTTTCAGTGAAAGATTGGAAGCATATACTCGAATTCAAGTTAGTCGCTACACATATGGCGGACGTCCAGGTTTTCTCACGTTATCCTTTACCGCCGAGTATGAAAATTATAAATACAAATTGAGCACTGTAAGGTTAAGGCTACTTGCCTGGGCTTAAACCCAGTTTTTTCGGTTGACATTCACGCGTTAAACTATTGGGAAACCTGTCTCGATAATGTCTTATATAAATACAAAAAAAAACTTAAATTTTATTGTTTTATAATAATAACATATATTTTATTATCTATGAAAAATTGATAACCGCTGGGACCTAAAGGCGACCACGAACCGGATGACGCAGCGTAGGCCGACCCCCACAAGGTGGACCGACGATCCTTTACGTGTTCCGGTAATCCGTTGAACGCTAAAAGCGCAAGACCACGTCGTGGAATTGCTTGGGGGTGGTTTTTGTCCAGCAGAGGACATCTTCCAACTGACATAATGATAATAATAACGAAATCATAATATTATCAGAATATAAATATTTGATATGAATGATCAATATTATTTAAAAAATCTAAATATTTAAAAAATTATACATGTTATAGAAAAAAATGTATTTTTTCATCATTAAACAAAATATTTAATTTTTTTGTTGTGTTTGCATTCAAATGTATCAAGATATTATGTTCTAATAAAAACTTAGCCTTGAAACCATTAAACTATCTCAGTAAGCTGTGCTGCAGACTAGACTAAATAGGGCTACCACATACTAAAAGCTACACTATAACTACTTTGTAATACTGAAAACAAAAAGTTTTTTTTTTATTTTAATTAGTAAGTGTACTGTGTCTGGGCTATGTGATGGTAAGTGGTCACCATCACCCATAAACATTGGCACTGTAAGAAATATAAACCATGCCTTACCTTGTTTATGCGTGACCAACCTATCGAATTTAGACTGGCACACTCACCATTAAAATTGAATCAGAACAATACCGTGTTTTGTTTTTGAAGGATAGAATAAGTGATGAGTCGATGATTACCCGAATTATATCGGCGTTCGTACAGTATAAGAGATGTTCGATAAAAATAATGTTATATTTGTTAATGTTTATTTTATTAAAAAATAAATAATTTAACTAAGACGGGCGCGCCTTTGTTAGTTAATCGATTTATATACATGTGATTTTTTACTTTTATCAAACATCAAAAGGCTTTTGTGTCGTTAAAAAAATAATCCTGAAATTAGTCTTTTTACGCTGAAATCTGCGCGTCGTGTCAACCCTAGAATGAAAATTGAAAAAAAAAATGGCAAACTTGGCAGCCATTTCGGTTTTTTTCGCTAGCCAATTGACACAGTTAGGAAATGGAGAACTCGGTCAAGCGTGGGCGAGCCACAACAAACTGTTTTAAAATAAAAATAATTTGTTTCGAATCACGTAACTTCTAGCCGAATTAAATGAATAGTTTAAAAAAGTCTATCTAATATATTTTTCATTATAAATCTGAAATGTTGGGTTGAACGGGCTATTATATAGCCAGATACCAGATATGTGTACTTTGCGTTAGATTCTTGAATACATGGTATTATATATACATACAACAGTCGTAAGCTTGATTTGAAATAAATACAGTTTCATGATATGTCAATTCGAAATTTTAATTTCGATTCGAATTTGGAATAAATTTAGGAATTACTAATATTCCTATTTACCCCTCCTTATAAGCTTATCATTTGTGCTAGGAGTGGGTACGACAATATACCAAGTGTCCAGGATCGATTCTGCTACTTTTTACATCGCTAGGCGGCCTATAAACTATTGCATTATTGACGCCATATATACATATAATGCAACACAAACGCCATTCTTACGAAAGTATTACTTCAGTATTCCATTGAAAAAACTAAAGTAATTTATATACTAGCAATGGGTTTCAAAGTTATATTATTGCGTCCGATGAATCCAAAGTTTACATAAACATATTTGAACATTGAAATCCTTAGATTCAATATCTTAATCGTGAATTAGACTGTCTGTACATAGAAAAAAGACAGAATAAACAGTAACAAATTATGTATAATTTATTATTGTTTATTTCTTAATATAATAAGTAAACTGAATATCCCAATACTGGGCTAGGGCTTCCTCTTCTTTTTGATGAAAAATAAATGAATAGGAAGCGTAATATTCTACAGTAATATTTATGAAATTGTTTAGAAAATCTAATTAGAATTATTCTTAATTTTCATAGTAACATTTACGTTTGAAAACGATTTAATTTTTATTAATTTGACCTATAACATAATTGTATAACTTAAACAAAATTATAATTTAGCATTTATTTATTCATGCATAAAATATTACCTTTACAATACATAAGCGTACATTTAGCATTAATTTAATTAGAAGTTATTATTATTATTATATAATGTGATATGATTATTTATGAAACAGATCATCATTTAATAATCTCATCGGTTTTTTTTTAAAGGCCGCACAATTCGAACCGGATCTAGTTTCACATTTAATTTATATCGTAATAAAATATTTGTAGCCTGGGAGTACGTGACATCGCCAACAAGCTCCAAGAAAGCAGGCTGCGCTGGTTTAGGCACTTCAGAAGAAAATCCCCAGAGTACATAGGAAATTTTGTGACCAATCATAACGTTACAAGGTCAAGACCCAGAGGGTGTCCTAAAACCAAATGGACAAATATGGTCAGAAAAGATCTTAGTTCAATGTTACTGAAAACGATACATCAAATAGAGCGAAGTGGAAGCAAAAGACTAGGACGGCAGACCCCACCATCAGATGGGAATAATAAATGTACGAGAGAAAGAGAGAGATTTGTAAATCATTCTTAATAATGTATAATATTGTAATATATTTTGAGTTTGCTTATAATTTGATATATATAAAAATGCTAATTTAAACTCACGTAAATCAAACAACGTTTGTACTAAATTTACTTTCGCATTAGACGAGACGAGACTAGAATAAACTTATCAGATAAGTAGGACACTTATCTAAATGCGACTGTTGCAAGATTGTCGGAACTTGCTGGGTATATCCCGATATTCCCAAGTCTAAGGTCTTTTGAACACAGAATGTACCGATAAATAGGTTAAAGTGACTTCGTGAATCTTATTTTATAAAATGACGATTCAAAAATGCTTATAAGATCTTTTCTCGAATGAAGTATTTTTTTTTTTAAATTTAATTTTAAAATCACTTAACCTTTACTTTTTAAAATATAAGTCACAATAAACATATACATTTAATATAATCACTTGTTTACTTAACTTTCAGTTTAACACCTTCAATAATACATATTGATACTACAAGAAATATAACTAATATATCACAATTTACAAAGCCGTCTTGATGCCTTGATTTTTGATATCTGTCAGCCCTAAGTACAGAAGTCCAACGACCTTAGAATATAAAGTACGATATTACCCCAGGGTAGGGTAATGGCTTGTGAATCTACGCAAATCATTCTTATTTGAATTATCTGTCTTGCTTGAGTACGATGCGAAGTTTATCTAGAATACTGACATTTGATCTTTGATATATGTACATAATAGACTAGGTAAAGCCACCATTGCAAAATCCATTTTCCTCGCCATTTTTTCTTTAACACCAATCGTGAAATAAAATCTAAACACAAATCTTTTTTGGGAAATGTTATTTAAAATGATTCGTGTGCCACCTATTGTACGTTGACCGTAATTAGCAACACGTCAATGCATCGAATATAAACTTTACAAGCATTATTATTTTTTAAATTCAAATAAGCTGAAACACTCAACCGTTACGGATAAAAAATTGATCTGGACTGTACCAGATCAGTTATACCCTTTTTTTTGTATTTCATTTTATGACGTTATGCTATAACGCTAAGCTTTAATCCATTATCGTTCAAAATACAATATATCAATCTCCTCTAGAATGGTAGAGGGCATCGTTCTGTTAATTTTATTCTGCATTTTAAATTAACAACAGTTTCACTAAAAAAATATTTATACTAATTATCAAGTTCAATTTGTTAAAATATATAAAATAGGACTCATCTGAAACAAGAACATTTTCGTTACAAATACACAAAAATATTTTAATATCTATAATGTTGAAATAAATTGTAATCCTTTTTACAAAGGTTTTGCCCGTAATTCAAATTAGTCTGCACAAGACAGGTCTAAACATGGGTTCCTGTAATAAGAAGATAAATAAATATCTCGTTAAGATTTATAATCTATTCGATTTTCTAAACTTTTTTTAATACATTTTTTCGACAAGTGATTTTTAAAAACCAAATCTGCTCTGAAGAAAATATTATAAACTCGTAACATTAAAATATACAATTATTATTAACGTTAACAATTAGATGTCATGTATAGTTTCTTAGTTTTAATATCTAGAACAAAAGACTGAATTAGGCATTTAATTAAAACCAATATATACAATACAACACAAAAAGTTGCTCTTGAAATTCAAGAAATAAAAAATACTCACAATAATAATTGCAGAATAAATACAGGAGCCGTTGGTCCTGAACTCTCTACGGTCGTGTCGAGTTTGCCGTCGCGTCGAATTATGAGAGGGAATGAGTGTTTGCGATCACACTCGTACACTATAATATTATTTCCTTGCAGTTAGTTAGTGTCCTTTTAGAACGATCGCCATGCCTGAAGTTGGTACTAATACGTTACGCTTTCATGGCTACAGCACTGAACCAAATTCAATAATTTTTCATATGAAACAAGCTCGAATACCAAAGAAGGACAATCTTTTACACCAAAAACCTAACGACACACAACACGCGAGCGAAACTGCGAGGGAAAACTAGTTGCAGTTGGTTAATGCCCTTTTAGAACGATCGCCATGCCTGAAGTTGGTACTAATATGTTACGCTTTAATGGCTACAGCACTGAACTAAATTCAATAATTTTTCATATGAAACAAGCTCGAATACCAAAGAAGGACACTATACCAAAAACCTAACGACACACAACACGCGAGCGAAACTGTGAGGGAAAACTAGTATCATAAATATGAGGTAGAACTTTACTCTACATATACAGGTTTCTTCACGATATTATAATTCAACGCCGAGCACGAGATAAATTATAAACACAAACGAAAAAACTCAGCCTGTCCACTGGGTCCCGTAAAGGTATTTATATTTAATTTAGTACAACACAAATAAAAGCGCTTTAATGTTTTCACTTAATTTTGGTGGTTCTAAGGGTGGAGTTTTAATTAGGGTCTTAGGTCTAAATGATTAAACAATCATAATTATAATAAATCGGTTAAAATAAATGTTTAAACACTTTTTAATAGAAATAATGATCGCTAATTTGTCGAAATTTGAACGTAATTCATTCGAATTAAAATGAGAGTTAATATGAGTCTATATATTAAACTACACAAACCTGGACCAATTTAGGAATATACGTGCCCGAGATTTTTTGTAGATAATATGCATTTTTATGTTATCCGTACTTTGTTGTAAGTACCCTTTATAACTAATATTCGCCCATCTTACCTGATTCTACTGGATTAAACTTGTGTAATATTAATAAGTTATATTTCTGTCTTACTGTTTGATGGTGAGTGAGCCAGTGTAACCAAAGGCACAAGGTATATAACATATTACTCCGCATAGTTGTTCGTATCTCTTACAACGCCAATATGATGACAGCGCAATGTATTTCTAAGAGGGCGGTGATGACCACTTACCGTCTGATGCCTCGACCGCCTACATATTTTGTGACATTCTTTTTTTTTATTGGATTTCTTTTTTCTTCTTTTTTTAAAGATTTTTTTATTTATTTTAATTCTGCTTGTCTGATCCAGAGTCTGCTTTACTTATTCAAATTAAAATACATTTTGTAGAAAATATTATTAAAGTTGTATTAGTCAGATATCAAATAAACATTTGAAATGATTGTTATTAAGATTTATTCATAAAAAGAAAAGTAAGGATCAAAGATTTTTTTTTTAATCTTACGAAATATATATCGTACGAGTAGTATACTAAATTAGTTATTTATATATATATATATATATATATATATATATATATATATATATATATATATATATATATATATATATAGTATAGTATATATAGTAACTATTTATGTAAAAGACCAAAGTAACTATTTCATTTGAAATTTATATTTCAAATAAGTTTTGTAGCGATGTATGAATTCGGGATTTGAAGATCTTTAAAGTTAAAAGGTTTTTTTAATGTCAAAATTCGGCCTTTGATATTAAAAAAATACTTCTTCAATTTATGATTTTTTCTAAGAAAGACGAACTTTCTTAGTATTTCATAGACTTTGTGCCAGAGAGAGAAACACTGAGCAGTTGACGGGACTTGCCACCTAATTGTTGGCTTAAAACCAGTATGCCTACTTTCACCCCTCGTGATGCACTACCTGCGTAGGCAAATTTTGTTAGAGCAGCAGATTTCGTTTTCAAAAATACGTTTAGTTGACTATATTTTATAAACTCAAATTCATATGAGTTTAACATTAAAAACATTTATAAAGCTTTAAGTGCTAAAATCCTAAAACACATAAATAAATTTCATTTTCATAATTGAAATAAAAAAATAATCAAAAAATATTCCTCATCGTATAAAATCTTCAAATCTAATCTTCCACGTAAACTATTTTGAATTCCTGCAATTCACTAGAGCCTACATTCTTTGTAATTTCTTCATGAACTGTGGAAATAAGCAAAATTTCATCCCAAACAATTTAGAAATATACATTCAGTTACAAAATTTGCGAAATAAACAAAGCCACAGGTGCGGAGGTAGAAAATTAAATACACGCTGTAAGAGAACTGCCCACATAAATAATTCGCCCTTTAATAAGGGAACGAGTGTATACTGAGATCTCTGAATAAAGTAAACTAGAAACGTCTCGCAAATTGTACTTATATTATGAATAGCGACTCTTAAACACTATTATATATGTAATCCCTACAATTTAATATTTCAGAGTCTTAGCTTCACGGCGGCATAAACTCTTAAATCTATATTCAAATGTTTTTAATAAAACCTCTTTGACACTTAGAATGTTTGGCCTTTGTAAAATAATTCTATGATATTATAAAAAAAAATTGGCGTCGCGCTTGTTGAAAGATATTTTTGCTTGAAACGCGATACTGCTATCAATTAAGTTTATAAAGCATATCACAATCACCGCGCATTTTATTACAATTATCACTATATATATTATACTAGTTGTCGCCCGTGGCATCGGTCGCGTTTTAGGGATTGGTTGCCACGTGTTAGGCAAAAAGTAACCTATGTCCTTCCTTGGAGTTCAAGTATTCTTCGTATCAAATTTCATCAAACTTGGTTTGGTAGTGAAAGAGCGACAGACAGACAAATAGAGTTACAGTCACATTTATAATATAAGTATAGGTTGTTACCTTTGATGTTATTATTTCTCTCAATTTACATTCATATATAAATTATATATATAATATTATAAATTGATTTTATTCTTAATCTAATATATCATTAGTTTTTATTAATTAAATATACTCATAAATACCTATATATATATATATATATATATATATATATATATATATATATAAATATATACAAATTCTGTCGCTTTCACTATTTTTAAATCCACGTTAAAGTCTGTACAATTGAGACCGCTTATTTTATCTTGAGAATGAAGCTAAAAGGGTTCTGAAGAGACTGTGTCAATAAAATTTATCAGAGAAGTTTACTAACTCTCACAATGACCATTGTTGAACTAATTTCGAATTAATATTAACGGAATTATGATGTTATAAATTTTTTACTAAAGGTACCAAAGGTTACTCAGGTAAGGTTAACCTCATTCTCAAGATGAAATAAATTAATAAATTAAAACTAACAATTAATTCAAGATATAAAAATGAAATTGATTATATTCGATGTTTAATTGTTATTGAATATGTTTTATTCGATATCATTTGAACTGCAATCCATTTTAATCCAGTTGTTGTTTTTGTTCATAGATAAACATACTTCTTATTAATTTATTGATACAATATATTTGTCTATTACAATGCTGAATATTATATATTTAAACGATTTAAATGATAAGGTCTTTACAGTTTTCAATCATCATTTAAAAAGTATTATATTCAATCTAATATTAATTCAGCTATTATAAAATATATATTTTATGATTTATTAGGTAGTATTTATTAGACTGTTTATTACTAATAAATACTACACTACCGGGAAATAAATAGTGTCACTACTAATAGTACTCTTTGCGTTAAATAAAAGTTAATAAACTTCTTGGCGGTAACTTAAATGGTAGATGTAATGATTGGTTTGATATTTTATATTTAAAATGATTATTTTTCATAATTTTTTCAATGATTTAATCTACGTATTATATTTTCGAAAAATTTCGCAGTATTTATATCATCGAAAAATATAATTTCGCAATACGGATTATTGTTAAAGGCAATTGACTTCCAACCGAGCGTGGGCCCTTATCCCGCAGTAAAACTCAATGAAAGGGAAACATTGATAGTACATGCTACTCCTGCTCGTATTAAGTCCTCAAATCTTGGTAAATATGGATAAACTCGTCAGCGACGCTTGGACGGAGTTAAAGTGGAATCGTTTCATTAGAAAAAAGGCACTCTTGCATACATTTGAATTTTTTTTTTCATAGCTTATTTTCGTCTATTTTAATGATTTTTTTCTTCTCATTGTGATCGTAATTATTTGAAGTCCTTGTGACTGTCTGTTAATAAGCTGGTGTAAATAGTTTATATTGTGTGTTCTGGCAGATGCCTTTTGAGGATAAATTTTATTACAAGCATTTGCGATGAAAGGATATACCGAACTACAAATACTCATTAAATCTATTTTAATCTCAAATACTCTTCATTCTGCTGTATGGATGAATCAAGCCCTTTGTTTACCTACACTCATCCATAATGCATTAATGCAAGTCATTCACCCTCAACTTAGGGGCTAGGATGGGACAAAGGCTGAAACATATCGTTGTTTTAAACTAGAAGCGATTTAAACTTCCAGAGATATTTTATATTATTATTATTATATTTATATATTATTATTCATTTTAATTAAATCTTACCTTATGAATCATAAAATTATAACATGTATAATATAATCAATGAAAAGGAGTATCTTCTGAGTTTCCTGTTGGTTATTATCGGTAAAATCTACTTTACCGACTGGCGGTAGCATGAGATTAAATTTAATTTTATAAGTTTTCGATTTAGAGATTATTTTAACAGTATAAATAGTATATTTTGATATTGAAAACGATTCCTTAGAATTGTTACAGATTACACATTAACGGCCTGTAAATTACCCACTGCTGGACTAAGGCCTCCTTTCCCTTTGAGAAGCAAACCTTCTTAGCAAGCATATTCCACCACGCTGCTCCAATGCGGGTTGGTGGATTAGAATTGTTAAATAGAGGAATATTACAAAATATATTTGATGGGTATTTCAACGTTGTTGAAGCAATATTACAAGACAATATTTTATGTATATATAACATAATATATATATATATATATAACATAAAAAATGATAACGATGTTTGTTATGTTACATTTGTTTTCTTTTAAACACAATGTTTTTGGTTTATGCTTGTGTCGCTAAAAGTTTAAGACATAGAAGCAAGCGTAGTTTATTGTAATGAAAACTTTTACCATCTGGGGTTGCGACGTCTAAATGTAGATGTTTCTTATCTCCAGAGTATATTTTAATGGGCGGTGACGGCTGAGTTATATCCATCTGTCAAAACATAAAATATTGTCTTGTAATATTGCTTCAAATTCGTTATACAAATTATGTAACGTCAACTACCATATTATTTGATACGAAACTTCTGTTTCATCTCTTATGTCAAGTTTACATTTAAATATATAATGAAGCACAAAGTGGAATAAGATACATAAATTATGACAGAAAATGTGTATTTAAATGACTAATTATAGTTATTAATAATTATGTATATGTACTGAAAACAATTATTTATTATTATTATAGTAACAAATTATTTTTTATGAATAATCTTCTGATTAAAAGTTATTAATTGTATTTAAATGGACAAAATTTAAAACTCAACTTATTCAATTTACTTTAATGATATTAACGAACTAAATAGATGCCAACTTGAAATAAGCAATCATTGTGATTCGTAATGTATGATAAAAAAAAATATCTCAAGTTTTTATGAAATAACTGTTACGGACATCATCATATATTCTACCGCTAAACAGCAGTACTCAGTATTGTTGTGTTCCGGTTTGAAGGGTGAGTGAGTCAGTGTAACTACAGGCACAAGGTACATAGCATCTTAGTTCCCAAGGATAGTGGCGCATTGGCGATGAAAGGAATGATTGATATTTCTTACAGCACCATTGTTTGTGGGCGAAGGTCAACTTACATCACCAGGTGGCCCATTTGCTCGTCCGCCAATCTATATCATAAAAAAGACATCTCGGTGCTAATAGCAAAGCAAGAAGTTTTCGTCAATTTAAAAGTTACCAGTCCAATTTAGATCGGAGACCCTATCCTATTAGGAGCAAATTTTGAAACATTTTAGATATATTTAAGGTTAACCAGAAAGATCATTCACGCTGTCGAACGCTAGCCATTTTATTAACGCATTAAAAACTCTTTAGTTTTTCACTTATTTTGGAAACTACTTTCCCGTTCTTTATTTAAAATCTGCTTTATTTATTTGCCCCGCCATTTTGGCTGTATTTGCTTGTCTATTGATCAACTAATCAGACACTAATGGTATCCTTCCGTATTTTGTCTGATTATTTTCTTCTTGCGTTTGTTTATCTCGTGGGATTCATTCACCTCAATATTCGAAAGTTAGGGTTGAACGGAGTTTTACGATGATTGTACATTGGAACCAGGTGTGGCTAAACTAAAAATACATGACAGTGATTATATTAGGATTATCGTTCTAAAAATAGCACCCTATAAATTTAGAACTCGAAGTTTGATGAATGGTTAGGAAGCGTTGTTCTATCATAGCTGGTTTAAATTTGTTGTGTACTTTCAGCGTCTCGTGGACTTATAGAACCGCTTACTTTTAATTCATTTTATTATATATTGGCTGGACCCACGGCTTCGGTGGAATTCGGTTTGTAATAAAATTCCTTATGAAATATCTTAATAATTATTATAAATGGAGAGAATGGTGTCCGTATTTAGAAGTATTATAATATTATATAAAATCTTAATAATTATTTTATATAACAATTCATTAATTTATTATTATTATAGTTTAGTACCTCTTAAAACAAAGTATTCCTTAATGTGTAGTTCCTTTTTTAAATAAAAAATATTAATATTATTTAATATTTTGGGAATAGTGAAATATTCCCAAAATATTAATGTTTAATATTATTGTTTTATTTGTCTGATATATTATGTGTTTGCAGTTCAGTTCATTTGGTTTTGTTTAGTACATGAAAAAAAAAACATCTGAATCGAATTCTTGTATACAAATTAAATTTGAATTACGTGTTTATTTGAAAATTCAATATATTATTAACATGTTACCCCGGGGTTGTGGACTTGCTTTATCGCTAAGCAATTTATCTTTTTAAAGATAAGTCAACTTGTTAACTTCTGTAATTTAACAAGATTACTCGGAATTCAAACGAAAGGAAACAAAATTAAATGTTTAATACTTAAGCATTTCATTTTAATTTTCAGTACATAATTCTTATAATATTTACAATATTTTCTTATAATACTGTAACTGCATGCATTTATTAATATTATATTATATACGCAAAAGAAAAGTCCTAATTAAGTAATAAATGCAAAGGATATTTAAGTGACCCAATACGGCTTGTATCGTATTAACTCTACTGCGTCATAGCTTGTATTATGCTTTTAATTACATGCAATTTACGTCAGAAACAGGATCCAATTAGTTTCAAATGGCCGTTAATTATACTAAAGACTATGGTGTTTATTACGTTTTAATTTCCAGTTGAATATACTAGCTTGTAAATTATTACAATCTCATGAGTTTACCTGATTAATGTACTGACATAACATATTAATATATCGATATTAATCTCACTCATGTAATTAATTTATTTTTCCGGTTAAAAAGTAATCCACGAGACGTATTTGTTTAAGTAGATTATTTTTATGTTTATGGATAGTTTTATATTTCCGAATTCAGCGCAAACTAAATTACGAACTGGTTTTGTATACATTAAAAAAATCAACAGCTTGATGTAACAGAATCACTCGACTATTTTAATGAAAAAAAAACTCCGCACTCCAGCCTTTTTAATATTCAGAAACTGTATTCAATTCAAAACAAGCGAAGTGTATTTTTAAACAACTTTGTAGAGCGCGATAATATTTATTTTAAGGTTCCGTTCAATTTTTATTTCGTTTTTATAGTAAGGCCATTGTCACAAGTATTATCATCTATCATCATTCGCCTGCCCTTATCCTTTTTCTTTGGAGTGTATTTATTTTTCATCCTAGTCAAATTTTTTACTGCCTTTCACATTGCATCAACAAAAAACATATATCATAAAAAATAGTGGCTTTCTTTTTTACTTTAAAGGCATCTACTATCATTGTTCATACCTAAAATCTCCACGTAATAGAACATACATATATATCGTATTACGTGTCCATGCCCTGAAAATTACTTTAATATATTTTTTCTATCACGAATGCTTCTTTGTAATTTCCCCTTAAAAATTTTCGTCGCTAAATTCTGTTTTCAGCTAAATTTTTATTTGTCTTTGATCTACCATCTTATATGACCTAAGACTCAGAGTTAACATCATCGATCGATCGATCATGACAACAGATATGATGGCGATTGAATAAACTATCTCCCTTAATTGAAAAGGATCATATATAAGTTCTGTTACTTGTCACTATTTTGTTTACAATAGCATGTATGAATAATAATGTACTATCGTTATTATTACAGTATTCCTTATTTGAGTCTGTTCTTCGAAATAAGATCGGAGATTTTTTAACTATGAACTTTTAAAGGAGAATAGTCCAAAATCATATCGAATTTGCCAAAAAGGGTGAAAAATTTACATTCGACCTTGACCAGAATAATCTGTTCTCGCGTTTTATGCATGTTTGCATCATGCTTTCTGTTCTGATCCGGTATTTGTTCACGCGTCCCGAAAATTTCATATTTCCTATGAAGAAAAAAAAAACAGTGTCGCCAGAATACATCAGGAGTACAATATTCATTAGAAAATCTGAGTAAAAGTAATAGTTGTAATAAAAAACATGACATTGATCAATGGTGCAATTCAAACTTAAGTTTTTATGCGGGCTCCGCATTCGTGCCTAGAACATAAAGCAGCGCGAACGCGAATGTGTGTGGTTTTCGCATCTGTTGACGCGTTTTACGCATGTTTGCACCATGCTCTCTGTTCCGATTCGGTATTTGTTTCCGCGTTTAAGTTTCAAACAAGCGTATACGCAAACGCATCTACTCTCACATCGTGAATATATAATCTGTTAGCGTCCATGCAAATTGAGCGCTAAACTCGAATTAAGCTAACAATAGTGAACATGCAGGAATATGATTTTTTAAGGTGATTGTATTGGAAAATCTCCGCGTGATTTATAATCACAATTCAATCAAAAGTCTGGACCTTGCTTTTCAAACTATCTATACTAATTCTCTGTCTATCTGTCTACTACGCTTCTACGGCTTAACCACGGAACCATATTTGAATGAACTTAGTATGAAGCAAGCTTAAACCCTAAGAGAGCATATAACATACATCTTTTATATCAAAAACCTACACAACGAAATCGCATACGAAACTGTGGGCGAAACTATATAAAATGGATTCTCTACCTAAATTAGATTTTGTTATCTTTGTTATTATATTGGTATAATTATTTTTTATATAAAATATATATTATATAATATGATTTCCTCAAGATACTTGCATTTAGCTATAGAATATAATGTATTTGAAAAAGAAGGTTTTACCCAAGTGCCAATGAACCCAAAACTAAGAAAGAAAATAAAAACGCCTACTGTTTCGGAGCACGTAGCGAATTTACGCATTTCGCTTGATCCCGAACCCGATAACCGATTTGGCATGCGATCACTGAGCATAAGGGCACGTGACAACCGTATTTTGAACTTATAAGCCCTTTGTGATCTTTAAAGGAATTTTATTTTTTTATACATATATTATATATAAAAATATATTATATATAACATATATTTTATGTTATGCTTCCGGATCAATATATGTTGTTCAACAATGTAGTGGTTTGAATTACGAGCATTATCACATTAGAAGCGTTACAAGGTCGTCAATGTACGAGCAAATGATGAAACCAGCCCAGTGCTATAAGATCATACTGCATGACTAAACATTTTTTATTATATTATATAAGCTCTTGCTAATATTTACCTAAATTAATCCAAATCGGATGGTTCGAATAGCAATTTCCAGTAACTAAATAAAAAGTAACTATGAATGAACATTGTTTTATCTTGGCCATTTATACTTTTTAAAAATAGCTCGAATATTTTTATAGTATTTATAGTATAAAATTTAATAATAATAACTCAATTTTTTATGAGATACCGAAAAACATAATTCGTTTTTTTTTTAATTTTTAATACGGTAATTTTTCGCTGCAATGGTTAATTTTTTTTAAGAAAAACTTTATCATTTATTACAGATATTAAATTTTTCATTTATACAGATAATAAATTATAAAAATCTTATAAATTGTACGATTTTGTGAAGGAAATAAAACCTTTTCCTTATTTCAAACCACATTAAAATAGACAGATATATTATTTTACATCAAAATTTTCTATTCAGTCAAAACACGGAGTCGTATCATTGAAAATCTTTTAAATCAAATAGAGACGTCTTCCTGATTTTCAAAGACCTTTTCAAATCTTTTTCATTTCATATCTAACTTTGAAAATTGCCTGCAATATGACACACTCGTAAAATAAAAAGTTAACTAAAAACTCGTAAAACAATTACCTTATAGTATTATCAGCTATGTTTCAATAAGTTGTGTTTATTAGGTAACAGAGCTGGCCTATTGTAAAAACATATAGTGTAAAAATTCCGTGTTGATACCTGGTCAAAACATCAATTGATCATTGCTAACTAACTAAGCTAACTTTATCTATATATTTAATACGATTGCATATCCACAGTTCTAACCGTACATATATCGACATAACAAAGACTGCGTTTTCAGTTGATAAAATTCTCTATAGCAATACGAAGTTTAAAGGACGTAAAGTAATCGATCAGGAGCATGAACTCCTTCCGGTCGAGTCGGATTTGCCATCCCATCGGATTACGAGAGTGCATATGCGCAGTTGACTATTCTTTGTTAATAGTGAAAAGAATAGGCGCCGCGACCGACATTTGGCTGAGATATGCGATTTCGGTCGCGGCGATTATTCGATTTTAAAACTATAATAATCGATTTTAAAATCGATCAACGTAGTCAACATATTTTATTAAAACACGCACCTATTTCATAAAGTTATGCCCTCCATTTCAAATCCCTACATCCATTAATAAAGGTTCGTATGAAATCTAGCCTTCGACATCTGTTGTCCACTGCTCATATTTTTTCCATCACTAACTTCATATAAACTTTCTACCATCGGACTAACGACCTAGATCAAAAATACGATCTGCTACTAACTGCGAAAAGATGTTTAAAAACTGCCTCCGATTTGTCATCGTCTTTTTTATTATTTTTATTTCGCTTTTGAAGAGTAACCTTTATGCAACATTTTCACAGAGTTTTCAATTTCCAGCTACAATAATGGTACATTATCAAAGAATTTCCCTTTATAGGAATAATATGGGTATGCATTTATTTGAGTTAACATTCTAAAAGATTTAATTCTATGTATGTTCTATTAGATTAAGTATTATTATTATTTATAGATATTGATTTTATCCACTAAATTATTTAATCATCTACTTGATTAAAGGTAATTTTACTTTTACAACTGAACTTCGATCTAGTTCAGCTAACGAATCTGAAGTCACTGGAATCAAACATTATATATTATTTATAATTATATATATATATTGATGTTATAGGTCATACGGAATATCTCGTTTTCTATTTTTTTATTGCCTGAATCCTTAATAATACCTATAATAATTTTACTGTGTTTATACATGTGTTTTATGCGTTTTACTAAAGATACAATTTGAAAAAAAACTCGTCGGCAAAAGCTTGTATTAGTATAAGATCGAATCGGATCCTTGAATTGTTCAATTTACATGCGCTATGCGACCTATTCTTTTGTACCCCAGGTCTTTCGTACTTGCTCTGATTTCTAAATGAGATGACGAAATTCCACTATCTGTTCCTCTGGCTTCGGAAGGGTGCTTTTAAATGAGCAAGAAGAATCCAACCGGCAAGAAGTTTTGTGAGATATGTGTTGAATTTCTAATTCATTGTTGCGTCTGGTAACAGAAGACATTGATCCTTCTATCCATTTTTTATGTCTATTTTCGTTTTATGTACAATAAACTATGTTAGCTTTCAAATTCATATACGTTTTGTACCATTACAATGAATGAATCAATTTATATTTTAAAATCCTACTGAAATAACTATTACGAAACAATAACAGTAATGCTAATTTAATTGTATTATCAATACAATGAAATCTTTATCATTTAATAAGAAAAATAAATACGTACTTTTTATTATGGTTTCTTCAATTTCGAGTTAAATATTTGGTTGTTGTTGTTGAAGATTGTTGTATGTTATTGATTTCCGATTTTTACTCCTGGATTTTTCATTTTCCTTTAATTAATTTTACTTAAAGGCGATTATTGAATTTTTACTTGGTCCAGAATTTTTTTGATTTATAATCATTCCCATTCGAAGGTCTGAGAAGTACCTATCCCATTTTATCTGTTAATGTTTAAAGCGTTTTGTTTGTTAATGTCTTTAGATGCATAGTGTGACTATACCCTGCCTATCTTAGTTAAAATATAATTTTACGTTTATATTTTTTATATATAAATATCGGTTTGGCTCGTGATTTCGTCTAGTTAGTTAGGATCCATATAACGTTGATTTTGTGTAATAACCGTGTTCTTTTAGAGCGTCAGAGATTAATTAATTTGAATAATAATAATCGAATGTATGAGATACCGGTCCCATTTCCTTTAACACCTCTTACGAGTAGCTGAAGGATGTCGCTCCTACCCATCTTTATATATTTAACTGTTTTGAAAAATATAAAAGGGGGAGGAGGTTGAATTTAGATTCCAACCATAGATCGGCGAACCTTCCTCGAACATGGGAAGTGCAATTTTATAGTGTGCCAACACTTTGTTAAATAATATATGAACTAGAACTAAAGTCCAGCAGGTATCACAACCGTAGCTGAGGTGTATAAAAGACTAATAGTCTTATAAATAAACTAGACCGTAGTCCAACGGATAGCACAGTAATAACTGCGTTATTCAAATCGACCATTAGACTTATAAATAAATCAAGAAACTAGACCGTGGTCCAGTGGTTTTCACAGTCATAACTGCGGTGGTTATAAAGCAGCCAATGCCACAATAATAATAATAAAAATAAGGATCAAAGTCCCATAAATATTCAATCAGTCATAGCTGAGGAAATCTGTAGTCAATGGGTTAAAACCTGGATTATCATTGCATTAAATCACTGTTTCTCATACCAGTTCAAGTGCACGACTGTCAGGCGGCCTAATGCAAGCAAAACGTTATTCGTTGCTATATCCACTGTCGCAGAGTGTCGTTTTATCGTAAGATAATACGTATTAATTCCAAACATAATGGAATAATATTCAATGAAACTCATAGATTATCGCGTAAGAATCATTTAATAGATTTTATACTCATACAGAAGAAAAAAATCATTTTTCAATATATGAGTCTTCAGTTCTAGTCTTCAATACTTTAAACGTTTACATTACCCGTATCTAATATAAGATATTGTGCTATTGATAACTTATATATTTTTGACTATAACAATACTTATATAAGTAGTTGTTAAAAAGTAAAGATTTCGCCATGTATTAGATATTCCCGATATTCTAAAAATTTTTATGTTTGATGGAATATTTCTGTTCCTGCAACCATTTCTTTTCTGTAAATGAAATAAAAAAATCCAATGAATAAAATGTTTGCAGTCTGTTCTTAAAAAAGCAAATCAGATTGCTTACAATCGAACGTCGAGTCTGAACTTTCATCACACCGAACAATTTTCAAAGTAAATATATTTTAATAAAATACTTGTGTATTCGATAATTCAAATGAAGCTATAATACATGTTAAGAAATAGATAAGAGGAGTACCTAAGAAAGCTATGCAGTTCTCTAAATATGAATTATAAAAAAAAAAAATTCAATATGACGTAATAAGCTCACAAACTCATAGTTGCCACATAGTTATTTACTTACGATAGAAATATTTATAAAAATGGTAATAATCCAAATCGAATACTCACTTGTGAAAGCTTCGAGCACAAACTAGTAGTGTATATAAAATCGGAAATGAAAATAAGATATATTTGAATATTACATCCTGACGGTGTGACTAATGGCGTGGAGGCGGTGACGTCACGGGAAGCGAAGCAACGGAAGCGGGACCGCCATGTTTCCCTTCATTTGCTCCCGCGCAAACTTGATCAGTATTTTGAAATTGGAATCGAATTGAATACCGCAAGCTAACGGATTGCTAATTTGTAATTTATGATCCAATAAAATATTTTCACAAGTGAGATGATATTCTAATCACATAAACTGTATTAAAGTTGAGCATTACTTTCAAATTAATCGTTTCAATAAGTAGGTACTTACTTTTTATACAAATTTAAATTAAAAACTATAGATAAGCCGATCTATAGTCTTTAATTTAAATTTACAGGTTAGTATCATTCGTGGTTAAATTGTAAAGTTGGTTTTGTGTTAATACGGTCCTTTACGTCCAGGTGAACCAGATTAGGTTTATCTAACAGTCTTGTGGAATATTGTCCCATTCTTGTAAACTTGCTATTCGTAGTGCTGCTGCTGATGTGGGCACAAGATCTATCGCACTTATAGGTCATTTTAAAATGTCCCAATCATGCCAAAAGTATATAGCGATTATTATTACAGCGATAGGCCGTCAAAACCCCGCTGTTACCGTTTTGACGAACCATGTCGATGAACACAAGTTCCGTTCATCCATTCATTCAGATCATATACGAACCAATGCAACTTACGCTTGAGACGCGCTCTTCAATGCAACTTTGATCGTATTTGCCACTATTTTTCAAATATCCATTCTTTAATTATTATTATTATTTATGAATTATGGCCATTTCGGCCAGTATTTACTTTTTAATTTATGTAAATAATAAAAAAACGTTTGAAAGTATATAATCCTGAATTCATGTATATATATTGTAAGCGAAAATGTTCAGATATTCAGTTTGTAATCGAAATGACCATTTAAACGTTAACATATGTTTATTTATAATTCACCCTATAAATATCAAAGGTCACATTTGTAAATAAGTAGCATGAGTCGAAAGTGAAAAGAACATTTTTTTTTAAATTTCAGATTCACTAATTTGGACATTGACCATTAACTTTAATTCATGATGAAATAAATTTCACCGAAAAGAGATTAAGGCGAGCCAAAACACATACTTCAATTTCCGAGATGGAAGCGAACAAATACGACAGCTAGACATTAACATCAGAGCGTCGCCCTCGGACCCCCTGCAAACGGATGGGATGTTTCCGCTCCGAAAATATAAGGACGCAAATAGCCACTGAGTACGAAGGGCATTAGATAAGCATGATTCATAGCAGGGAATATTTAGAATACTTATTGTCAATGTTTGCTTTCACAAGTTTGAGTTTTACTTTTTCAAAATGGTAGACCACAACCACTCTAGTAGCTTACTTCAAATTAAAACTGTAACAAAAAAATATATTCACATGGTCTTTTACTAACAGTTTTGTCGAGTTGAAGCAGGCTTGAAATCTCGGAATATGAACTATATTTTAAAAAAATACTGAAATTGACACATTTATTATCGATATGATGAGATAGAAACAACCACAACACACACACAAACATACAAATATATATTAACAAATCACAGTAAAAAATCTTGACATAAAATCATAAATCTATCATCATTTAAACTTAAATAAGGGGTGAGAGCACGTGACAAGCACGTGGCGTATTTTATCTCACTCTGGTAAGATGTACACTAATTGATAGCATGTGTTCAATGACTTAAAGTAAAAGTATACTCCCAATCTAATGTAAGCCGCTATGAATTTTATATACATACGTTTACGGATGCAGGTGACTTGATAAACATCGTTTTTTCTCTTTCTCTTATGACTAGTTTTACATTAGTACGAAGGAGACAAAGCATTTTATAACTTTACATCCGATTAACTTTTATTTGAAAAAGACTGGAGAGTATTCGTATACAGAGGCTTAATTAAATCGTTGTGTAATTTATCTCAAAATCATTAGAGCAGCGTAGTATTAAGGTAGAAACCTTTTCCAAGCCTTTTCCTCAAAAAGACCTGAGCCCAGCAGTGGGATATAAAGGCTATGACTTAACTTTATATTTCATTACGAACCTTTGAAAAGAGTATACCTACAAGTTTGAGTATACTAGTAAAGACCTACTTGGAATGACGATTCTACTAGAAAGTCTATTTACTCGTATAATACTACTACATTTACAAAATTATTTAGAGTAAATACAAATTTTTGAAGTAGGTCTTCTTTGATTGTACAGATTATATGAAAGTGGCGTTGTTTCTCACAATACAACAAGTTACGAAAATTTTATTTTACAAATATTGAAGACTTTGGAAATCACCATCAATTTGGGATACCTAATCAGATAAAGTTAGCCACAATTATTGGAATATCAACGAAATTAATTGCGTAAAAGAATCCAATACGGAAATTAGAAATAGGTTAAAATATATACAATAAAACATTTTCAATAAATATATTGTTACTACTATAGACAAACATTTTTGTAAGTTTTTCCAAACAGAAAACAATGTGTATGACTCATTGTTGGAAAAGTTCTTGCAAAACATTTCGAATCGTCGACAACTGACGGTTCTGCAGTAAGCCGCATGCCAATACAAAACGGATTCTATTTCGTGTACATAAGTTATGAACTTATTATTAAATTAAGAAAGCAAATAATTTTAACTTTGACGATTCATAAATTCAAAATCTTTGTAAAAAATACATTGGTAATGAAAGCATATTATTCAATACAAGATTATATAGAGGAAAAAAAGGGTGGAATAATACTTGTTGACTTCGAGACAGGATGTATGTATATTATATGTATATATGTTACTGTAAAAGCTCGAACTACGGTAAACCTTAAGATTTTCCAGTAAAACCTAAGATTTACCGATTATGAATAGTACTTTATTCATAAAGTATATTTTGGTTTTGATGAATTTTTAACTTAATATAAGATAAATTAATCAGGTACATACATCATGATAGGTAGTATATCGGGAAAGTAAAAAGAAAAAAATATTTATGTTAAGCATATACACAATTACATATTAACAAAATATTTGAGTAAATATTATACAAACTATTTTTGTTTCCAAGTTTTTTACAACTAGACATTTAAATAAAATATTACCATTCGTTACTTTTAATTCAAAGACGTATCAATTGCTATCGGCACACGTAATAGTTCCATAATGCAGAAAGTTCCCACCTAATAATCCTTTGTAACAAAGGAGCTTGACAGATAGGAATTGTTACGTATTGTTGATTTTTTTCTTGCCTATTCCACGGTACTTTGTTTGAGATTTGGAATTGTCTTTAAATAATTCAAGCAAGGTATTCCACATATAAAGTATATTCTGATGTCGTCCTTAGAATTTGACTACGGTAGCAATTTCAAGGAAGACCAGCCTACTACGCAGGTACGCACGTACGCACGTATATTATAGTGCTCAAGTTTGTGCAAAAACACAAATGCACTCGATATTTCCTCACTCTCATAATCCAATGGGACAGCAAATTGAACACGACCGGTTCAAGTGTAGGACTAACGGTTTTACGTGCTTTCCAAGGCACAAGGAGGAACACACCAAGGAACGTTCCAAGGAGTGTACACACCTCCAGCTTAGTAACAACTAACATTTTTTCGACAGAAAAGTCCCATAACTTTTTATATGTCCACCTGGGGTTTGAACCCAGGTTTCAGGTTTAACGACCTCATCAAGCCCCTACACCTCAGAGAGATAATATAGTAAATACTCTTTAAACTATGTAAAGAACACACGTCGTATTTTTTCGACGCTTATTATAAATTTTTGGCCTCCTTCAAAAAATAAGGATATACAGGCGGATTGTGTTGAATCATTTTTATTGAATAGGATAGGGTAAGTACACTTTCCTGTGATCCCATTCAACATTGAACAAAAGTAACCGGATGTCACTGCGCTTTTATATTCAATAACATGTTTAAAAATATATGTATATTAGTTTGTTATATTTAATGATATTGGTGGTAACTTTTTTGTACATTACTTCAATGAGCTTTGTAGAGTAAAATTTGAATTGTTCAACTGTTAAGAAAAATGAAACAAGCAAATTCTAAAAAACGATTAGATACGAAACCATCACAAATGTACGTTAAGGCTTCAAAATGAAATTCCCCTTTTTCCATTGAGAACAGAAGTTGATTTTCCGCTCGAATAAATGTTGATTTTTAATGTTATTTGTTGGGCACAGCCGAGAAAATTATGCGAAGGAAGCGTCGAGCGTGATTGAGAGACTGCCAACGGCATTACTATAAGGAATCGATTTCGACGCCCCTACCAAGAATCCGATTATATCGGTAAAAGCCGAAAGCCGAAAAATATGGTTAAAATTTGATTTTTTTTTAGTTACATCGTGAAAGCTAATCGGAAAATAATTTACCCGATGGTAAATGGGCGGGCCCATAAACATTAACAAAATATAAGATGTTTAAACCATTCTTTACGCCGCAAATGTGCAGTCAGACTAGGACTGAAGTAATATGTCCCATATGGCCGAAATTATTGGAGCAATCATACATCTAACTGGAACACGACAGAACAAGACAAAGTACTCATATTTGGTTGTAGGATAAATGAGTATTAAACTAAAAAGTAAAATAATATAAACTCGGGTAGTTATGTATAAAAAAAATCCAATTACAACTATAATACTAATTTCGATTCAATAAATAATCAAATCAAATAATTATTTTATGAAATAAATCATAATTAAATTGTGCAAAAGCTCTTGACTGGCTTTGATTTCGCCATCTTAGGTTATGTAATTTATAACGTTACTTTATATATATTTGTTTGTATAAATACGATAAATCATTAGTATTTTACAGTGATTAGTATAATTTAACATAGACAATTTATACATTATATTAAGCTGCTTCAAATGAAAGTCGCAGGTTGTAACAGTTGTACCTATATATTCATACATCTAACAATTTCACTAGCAAAAATTTATTATGTTATCGATCTATTTGTTAAATTCTTAGATTAGAACCTTTTTATTTAAAAGATTGGTATTTCTGAAAGAAACCGCTACGAAGTTCTGTGATATGTTTTTTTAAATTATATTTTCATGCATTGAAATTGAAATACCTTACTAATTAGGAATAAATACTAGGAATTATTGATTGACTCCGTTTATAATAGCTTTCAGTTTTAAAATCGGGCGGTCACCTTTAAGTTTTCACGAACACGTGATTCCTTTATCGCCGCGATAAAGGAAAACTTCGTTAGTAACACTGCATGTGTTGGATGCAATTTTTTTACGTGTGTATCCATCAAGTCACATTGGAGCATCGTGAAATATACATTAAAACCCTATATCTACTCCAGAAGAGGAATGGAAGCAACCAAAATAAAATCAAAAAATACCTTAGTCTAGTAGGTATGAGTAATGAGTACTTTTAAATTGACACATTTTACAATGTTAAATTTAATGTAATGCAACAACTGGCGTGAAAAATAGATTATACCGTTTGCTCAACTGCGGGAAATTCTCCTTTACTTGCTTTTAAATTTTTACTTTTTATGTTTAATCTTGCACGTTATTTTTCGATACTAGAAAAATATTATGTTTTTATATTTTATCAATTTCGAGTTGAAATAGTACGAGCAAAATCGGAAGATGGGTATTATCGTCAAATAATTTCCTATTACCAGCACACACTAAGCCATCTCTCCCATTTCCCAAAACAAACACTTCCACATTGTGACTTCAGCGTTTTTGCGCTTCCAGAAAGTACTTTTAAGCCGAGATTCGTATCAATATACAAGTTTTGTTTCAAAATTACAATTCAGTAATATTTCCAATTGCGTTTATTATTATTATTTATAAATTTGCAAACACACCCTTACGTTTGTATGTAGGTTCGTCACGACATTAATTTCACCCACACCAACACGTTTACAAGATTCACAAATACTACATACATCGATCTGAATTTAACCCCCTTAATAGTTTAATTTATTTTAATCAAATAATTCTATTTTTAATAAAAATGTAATTAAAATTTTCAGAAGACGCTATATAATATGACGATTCAATTGACTATTGAATAATCTTTCTTACTTGAAAAACTTGGAAAACTTAGGCTTCGAACCTTATTTAAGCATTTAATATTACTAGTGCGTCAAAATAGACAAAGAAATATTGGTAAGCTTACCATAATATATACATATAATATTGTTATAAGTGTTAGATGTATTACAAATGAAATACAATTCCCGTTCTTACAATAATTTTTATTTCATAGATTAGTGGTTAGGCAAATGGGCCATCTGATGGTAAGGTGATTCATATTTGGGTTGTACGAAACACTAACTATTCCTTACATCGCTAATGCGCCAACAACCATAAAACTATTTTTTTTGACACACATTTGACTAACCTAATTATAATATGAAAATTTAATATAATTGAATCAATTAACGTATAACAATAGATATATTTGAAATATTAATATCTGGTTATTATATTCAAAGAACTCTTTGTTTTGCTTACGGATAGTATTGTCTATTTAATTAAAAACTTAATAAAACAAGAAAATAAGCTGCTCATAAATTAACTCTCATTATATTTTACTGAACGTTTAGATACAAATCATACGTATTGCTTATAGCGAACTATAATTATGTTTTTTGTTATTTGAAATATCAGCGGAAACCGTTTAAAAGTATCGACTAAATTGATTCATAAGGTAATTATTATTAATACGCTCCGAAGCGCGGCTAGGCATTTCTAGTACCGTTCGAAAACTGCCATCAGCGACGTCAAACTTAAATGGGGTTTGATTTTAACAGATACTAGATATATGGAGAATCGAGGACGATTATTTAAATTATTAAACACAACCTAAATTTCTTCTTCAGCCTCGATACAGTACTTATGTAATGTATTTTATGTCCTACGACATGTCTTTAGAGGAAGAAAGACATACTCACCTAATGTTTATGAATAGTTTTCATCCTTTAATATTTTTTTTAATTTATTGATTAAATAAATTTGAAGTCAAAAAACAAAAACTAATATATGTTTAGACTGTTTAAATTCCTAGCTCGGAATTCAAATATTTATTTTGTTTATTCATACTCAATATGCAAATGTTGAGCTATACAAATAAATTAATTAGACTATAGTAAACAAAATATCAAAACGTCTACAAAATAAACTAATTCGTCATTTAATAATATATTCGCATTTTTTCTAACAATAATCATAAATAGACTCAAAATATAAACGTCAAATGAAAGTAGGAATATTAAATTAATTCATTCATTCATTCAATTTAAAAATAATAACAATGATAGTTTAAAAAATTAAAAAACGCGGCTTTAGCACCCAAAAAAATACAAAAGCAAACCCTTTCATTTGATTCCCATATCATAGGGGTGCATTTCAAATAGCCTGTCCGCCATCTTGGACATCCGCCATATTGGATTTAAGTCACGTGACTATTTTTTTCGTATTCCTGACAGCAAACCCTTTCATTTGATATCCATATCCATATGAGGGTGGATTTCAAACAGCCAGTCCGCCATCTTGGGTAGGCCGCCATATTAGATTTGTAATGGCATTGTAATCTTAGCTAGTCATGTATTGTTATCAGAACTCAGAGCGTGTGCAAAATTTCATCCTAATCGAAGACCGGGAAGTGGGTCAAATTAAGATTCCAAGATTTTCTTACATACATACATACTTACAAGTGAAGCTAAAAGCGTATAAGCGTGTTAAAAAGGGGACTCCAAAAAGGACGAACCACAAAGTACATACATTACATACAACACCCATACTTCCACCAACTTCACAAATATGATAAAATCACAGGATACATATAGTAAAATGAATTATGTACATTAAAAGAAAAAAATATTGCTATAACATTATAATAATAACTTAAATAAAATAACTGAAGATATTCAAACAAATTTATTCTCATAGCTACACATACATGTCCTTCCATTATTTGCTTACAATATAATTAGTTCCCGACTAGTAATTTCAAAGAAATCTTATAATTATAAACTTCAGGCATTCGGCAGAGGACAGGCTGAATAGGGTCCGGAATGCGCTGAAATCTTGTGTGTTTGGAGTTCCAAGAATTCCGTACATGCGTTAACCGAGGCATGTTGAATATTTGCATTCCTTTACGAAATTTAAAGCAATAAGAGCCGATCCTTTTTAGGTGGAATGGTAGATCTTGAGAAATGTCAAGTTGTAGGGTTAGTATTTCAGACGTTTATCGTATGTTTTATTTCAAAGGATTATTTGAGAGTTTCGAGATGCGATGAGATAATTTTCCATTCATAAAAAGGTTTTTTTTAAACGAATATACTAATTGAAAATAAGCTGTGATGTATTTAGATAATGCTTGTAGTTGTGATGTATTTAGATAATGAATGAGAGCCAAGGTGAGGTGGCTAAGGTGTGTCATGAGCAAAGATTGCGAGTTCAATTCGAGCGACGCAAGAAGGTTATTAATATAATTCATTTAATTATTTTTTTTAAGTCATTTGTGTTTATGAAACGTCAAATACTCAATAAGTGAAAATATTGGTTATAATTACAATAATTGAATGGCATTTGTACTTATAAAATCAAACTTTGTCTATTTTGAATAAAGTAAGAATCAACGAGATAGCCCAGTAATTAGAACACGTGCATCTTAACCGATGATTTCGGGTTCAAACCCAGGCAGGCACCACTGAATTTTCATGTGCTTAATTTGTCATGTATCTAATTTCAACGCAATTCTGCCACTTGTGTATTCCACCAATCGTCATTGGAGCAGCGTGGTGGAATATGCTCCAAGCCTTCTCATCAAAGGGAAAGGAGGACTTAGCCCAGCAGTGGGAAATTTACAGGCTGCTAATGTAATGTAAAGAACCAACTAAAGAAATCAATGAAATTAGCTCATATCTATACAATTACATTATGGGAGTTTTACTGTAAGCCTTCGAGGTCTCTGCATTCTCTAGCCAAGTTTCAGTACCTATAAATGTATATATTATACTGCTCTATAAACTATCATAATGTCAAGATTATGTCAACCGGGTAAGTTATTTCTGCGTGAAACCAGAAAACAAATCGACAAAACTCTTCTTTTTATAACTTTAATAATATATATATAAACTATGTGAACATACTTTCATGTGATACATAGTAGCATTAGCCAGAAATAGAACAGAATGTTATGAAAAATATTGCTGAGTTCAGTTTTACGTAAAACGTAACGAAATTTTGATTTATCTGGCGCCGCTAAAAGCTTGGAAACGAATAAGCTGAAAGATAGAGAGCGTGTGTATTAAGATTAAGTACGATGAAAATTTATAAATAAAAATAGTAAAAATTTTATTTAACAACGTTTTACACATTTTACGGAACTAAATAAATGTCTAAATGATCTGGGTATTTGACTTGCCATAATTGTCAAGTGTAGTTGACACGTAAACGACGAGGTATTACAATACATTCAGTACATTAACGAGCTTCTTTTTTTAAATTATATTTAAAAGTTATGTAATAAATATATATTTTATTTATGTTCCATTTACGGTTCAAAGCGATTCATTATTTTCATTTAAAAAAAAAGTTAAAGGAGGAACGATGTCATTAATTAAAATTCAAACAAATTTAATCAATATTTCTTAAATAAATAAAAAGCTTGCGAAAAAAATAGAACCCTGATATTAAATTAGTAGTCAACAATTCTCAAATCTTAGTGTCTTACACTCTTCCTACGTAAACTGACATTTCATTAAGATTCCCAGCTCTTCCAGAGTGCTACTTTATTATTAATTGCAACCTCTATCTTTCCAAGTATGTTGAAAGATATCACGATATTTGTTTTACGGGCTTAAAAGATTTTGTTTACGCTTTGTTTTAAAAAGTTCGAATTCTTTGAGTCTTAAAATCTACAAAAAAATAGTCTGTTGAGTTGATTTGTCAGTACACACAACGCACTACTTCGCCCGTGGGTCTAGACACATACGCGTCCTATAAACACACTTTATTGTACACCAATAAAACTAACAATAACAGACAAGGAAGATTTATAAGAAGTGGCCTTATCTTGGATACAACAATATGTTCTAGGCAACCTGAGCACATGAGTTTACAAGAATGCTTAATATAACTTACGTCAATATTGATACATATCCTTCGAAAATTCGTCCCGTAAGCGGGTTAAAGAGAAGATAGACATTAGTTATTTTTAAGCTATATATATATATTTATAATGAAATTTATGTTTTGACTGCTGTTCGTAAATAATAGTATGTTATGAAATTGTAAAAATCATTGCTTAATTTATAAATTTGGAATTAATAGTTTCTTTAGAAGTTATAATTTTTTGAACAAAATATACATGTAACAGATCTCGTATCAGCGTTTTAATCGAATAAAAAGTTAAGCCCCTAGGCGGGATAAGTAGAAAATAAATGCTTGTATGGAAAAGCGTTATTTTATTAGTAATAAAAGTGGAAGCTCTCGAGTTTTTTAGTCTATTTGCCTGCGCGTAACCAACTCATTGCAGTGACTATAGAGTAAACTAGAGAAGGTTTAGCCAAATAAAGTTTCTTAAACTTTTTAATTTAAGAAAAATCTGATAATTCTGAAAATGTTTAGTATCATCCTCCTGTCCTTATCCCAATTTTATTTGTGGTCAGCGCAACATGTCTGACAAATAGTGAGTGCAATATATCTATATTGTATATGATTTTTATTTTGATTATTTCTTACGCTGCAAATTTTTATCAGACTAATTTCCGCCCGTAATCTCACCCATGTTAGGGTCGGGGGCTTTAGATAGACTTATCTAAGATTAAAAGTTATCTATGTGCTATTCTATTGTATAATAGGAATAGGAATATACATAGGAATTTCGCAGATAGATAGCTATCTGCGAAATTCCTTTCATATCCGTTCAGTTCTTCTGGCGTGATTTAGTACCATCAAAACAATCGCATAATTATACAATATTAGTAATACAATATTTGTAAAAGATACGCAATATTTAATTGAATCATAGGATACAACTGTGACAGTGCAATACAATTTAAATAAAATAATTGTAAATATGACAAACTTAAATAAGAAATAAATAATTTATCAAAAAAGCATAATTTTTATAATATGTATATATAATAATAAATAAAAGATAGAACCATCTTGATATTTATTAAGCCCGTCACAAAATTAATACCAAGGCGAGACTTAGCCACGCGGCTCTGATTTGTGGGTAATATTACGGAGGATTTAATTTAATAACGAGCTTGACTCTGATATGCCTACAGTATAACAGTTCCTATTAGATTGTTTAGTAACAGCCTGTAAACGTCCCACTGCTGGCCTGAATAATAAGACTTATTTATTAATTTAGTCTTAATAAACTTTTTAAATTTCGTAAATGGTAAATTGGTTACATTTCCCGGTATCTTATTATATTTTTATTTTTTTTCTTTTATTTATCTTAAGGACCACTAGTAGCTACTACATGTTTCAATGACAAATGTAACACAATTAAATGAAAATAGTTAACATGTAAAGCTTTTTAAAGTAGCCACAACAATTATATATGCGTATACCATTGCCCAAAAACGTTATCTGTACCGTATGCTAACGGTTCTTTAAATTTTTCGCGTATTGATGTCCTAGAGCTAATATTGTAAATAGTTCAGATAGCTCTTTTCTGCAGAATAAATACTATTTCAATATCTGCTGCATTACCCCATAACAACATTCAATGTGACATAAGACTGTGAAACTTACTAAAATAAACTAGTCTAGCAGTACTAATGTCCGTGAGTTTTCTCATTGTTTTATTGCATAAATGGTACTACTTATGTAGTTTTCCTGCTAGGGCATACAAATAGATGCCCCACTGAAGTTTGGAGTCAAAGGTTATCCCTAGAAAGGTCGTCGACTCAACAAACTCAAGCCTTTCATTATTCAAAATGACGGCAGAAGAATTTGATTTGACATTTGGCAGAGAACTTACTTATTTACGATGTATTAAGGATATAAAAACTCAGTGATTGCCGGACTAAACCCCACAATCTCCAGTTGAAATTTACTTGTTCTGTCCGTGTCTGTTGTATGTTACGATTTATTACCAATATATCAGAATCTGAGAAACCATTTCAAATCCATTCCTTACATCGCTAATGCGCTATCAACTTTAAGAGTTGAGATACGTCCCTTATGCCTGTCATTGCACTGGCTTACTCTACTTTCAAACCATACAAAGACGGGCTTACCTATCTACCATCAATTGGAGCAAAATTTTCTAAATCTGCAAGAAACTAGCGTCAGATTTTTGATTAGAAAATGATGAAAGGCATTGATTTTATTTTAACATTCGAGTAAAAAAACTATTTCTACACACTACCAGTATTAAGCAATAATTCGTAAAAATGTAAGACTTTCAGAGGATTAATTATTATTCAATCGAATTAAATGTTTAAACCTTGTCTGTTCCATATATTTTTACTTTATATATTCCTTCAATTGTTAACTGATTTACTTTGATTGAATCATCTATTTCATTTATTCAATTCACAATGAGAAATTTAAACCCGCGCCTTCACGCTCACATTTAACATTGTTGAGTGTTTCCTATACAAAAAATCAAAGATACGCGTAAACCAGAAGTGACAAAATATAAATTTATTGTATCTAGTCTTATATTATAATTAATGACAATGTATTAAAATTATATCTTGATACTTTTTAAAAATATACCAAAATCTACGTATGTACTAAATCAGTTTTAAATAGATTCGCCTTCTATGATGATGGAAACCGTAGTCTTTCTAAAACATATTTATTATAAAAAACCATATTGAAAAGATACTTTACTTGAGCAGGCTCTTGCAAACACTTTCGATCGTCGTTTTACAAGATTATATTCAATGTAAAGCTACCGGATCGGCATCTAAATTTATCCGAGAAGAACCTCATTAGTATTTTCCACAAATTAAATACATAAGTATGTATAATATTTATCAATATTCTTAAAATATTAATTATAATCAATAGTAATATGGTGTTCACGCCAGGCTTATTAAATACTTCCATAATAACTTGATAATAATTACTAATTTGAAGAATGATAAATATAATTTTCTGACAAAATACTATTTTCAAAATTACTTCAAAATTGATTTAATATTTGCATTGTAAATATGCTGTAATTATTATTATTATAAGCCTTGATTAGCAAAATTTGTAAGCCCGTATTCGTATATTGAAGCTGATCTATTGACAATTATCAAAGCAGGTCGTTACGGTGCGGGTGTTGGACGAATTCAAAGCTATGAAGTGCAACTATTGAAATCACTTTTCCAAATTTCATTTTTATGCACAGTTTTGAACAAATATTACGCTAAACTCTTGGACTCTTGGACATAGACTTGAAGAGGATTTTAATTATTGATAGTTTAATTATGATTTTATATATTAGACCCATTGGTTAAAATGTATATCATACAAAACGATAACGATCATTAGTAGATATTTGTGGTAACGAGAACTGACAGCTCATTAATCACCGATATAACACTCGGGCTGAAACGTATTCGTATTCGTATGGCCATATGAAATATTCTTGCAGAAGGCGAGTGTGATTGTAGATGATTAAAATAGTAAATCAGATACGTTGATTTTGTCCAACCTTAGACTTATAAGGTAACTGCAGACACCAATTATTATTAATCTATAAAATAACTAATTCGTAAATTAAAAATTACTAGTCAATATTAATAATTTTCTTGGTTGAAATACCAAATAAATTAAATTTCTGTAAATTGATTATTTTAAAATAGATTTTTTCGTCATTTAACACAATTAAGTCGCCTCTAAATTATCTATATCCTCAGATCAGCTCGGCGAAATTTATCGTCAAAACTTGGTGTAATTTATGTTCGACAATAAGTCAGGGCATTACCCCAAAAGTTTTCGGAGCTTACTTCATTATTTGGTTTGCTTATATTTAATTTATAGGAATTCCTAATCAGCCAACTCACTTTACCTGAAAGGGTTATTTATAGAACAATCCCTCTAAAATAAAAGGAATGAATGTTGAATATTTAAAGGCTAATGTTTTTTTACTGCTTATAGCAAAAGTCAAGATGTATGTCTACAAAGATGATTTGATAAGCGGCGATATGATTTACTGTATAAACAAAGAATCTTTCTAAATCACGTCATATCCTTAACGACTTCAATGAAAATCTAACCAAAGGTGTACATTTAATGAATTTCATGTTTAATTAAATTGCAAAAACATTATACGGACTTTGAAATCTAGTTAAATGTCCAACTTATTCAACTATTTCAATACATCCGATGCATTAAAATATGTGTGTAGTAAAGTTGAATTTATGATTAAGGCGCCTGGAATTTAAATCACCTAAATCTAGACATTCAATATTGAATGTAATTGTAGTTCATAGCTTTGAATTCGGACAGCACCCGCACCGTATGGGCATGATTTGATCATTGCAACGTAATATATCTATCTCAAACAACGAACGCACAAATTTTCCAGAATCATTGGAAGGCAGTATATTCTATTCATTGAAAATGTATAAATTCTTAATAAGTTCTCAGCACAGAAGATTAAAATGAAATTTAGTTAAATTGTATATTATGTTGTAAAAATATATGTATGTACACATTTTTTTAATTACTTTAATATTTTTTTATAATATTTACGCTCAGCAAATAGAACTACAAAAGTTACTAAAACTACATAGCTGTGTAAATTGACAGTAATTTAATTATAAAATCCGCAAAATAAATAAGAAAAATAGAGAAATCAGTTTACATGCATTAAAGTCACAGTTTAATGTAAAAACTAAGTTTATTTATTATCAATAATACCTGTAATTGTACTCGCTATAAGTGAGCCAGTGGCCATCCCATAAAACCTCACTACGAAAACAATTCCCGCGTCTAAGTTGTATTTAAAAATCTTCTCAGTTGGTGGAACTAAACAGACCTTTACTAACACTCGTAGAAACTTTAACAACATATGAGATATTTTCACAGCTGACATTTGGACAGAGATTTATTGACTTTTGGGCCAAGATACGTTCGTTTTGAAGACCTGCTGCATTGCAAATATAAAAATATAATAAAGGTAAAATTTAAATATAAATAAATGTGAATAAAATGTTAAATACAGACTTACATCAAGTACACTTTAAAAATTTAAATATAATACTACAAGTAATGCAGCCAGCAACGAACGCGTAGTTTGGATGAATAACATCCAGGTCGAGATTCCCATAGGGCTGTTGGCTCTGGTTACTAACTTTTCAATATGGATTTTAAAATTTGATTATTTTACACAAGCGATAACACCTACTAATTCTATAATGCATATTATAGATAAAATAGACAGCAGTAGTAGACTCTCCAATAGCTACACAATAGTACAGGAAGGACATCATTACTTGCTAATTTGCTGTCAATTGTTAAACCTATGCTGTTTACATAAATAAATTAAACTCCAAACACAATGAAAATAATTCCGCACGAAACTACAATTAGTAATTAATAAAATACCCCTTCATAATGTCATACCCACACATCGAAAGGATTGAATCAATGAGTGTAATTATTCTTTAGACTGCTTTGACGTCAGAACACAGCAGTACGTCATTCAGTTCGCTTTGATCACCGCAGCGAGGAACAATCGTCGACTCTGAATGCTTTTCCCAATTGAAAAGGAAATTAGAAAATATAGACAGTAAACAAAAATCAATTCAATTGATTTTTGTTTAACGCGTACTTCTTTGTTACATCAATATTATAAAATATAACACTCAAACTCATTATAAACATATGAAATGTCATTATGATTCAAATGTTTTTCTAGAGTATACAATAGCCCTATATTACACGTAATGCTTTACAAGTAATCTTCCTTTTACTTGATGATAGGCTACTTCTAATCATTATATATATATTATGTACGTCTGTTTTTAACTGAACTCCTAGACAGTTAGACTTTCGATGATATTTTTGTTTGTACTTGACTGGGTCTCCGGGTGGCATAGATTGTACTCGGTAAGTAGCGCTGCGATCTGGAATAAATACAATTGTTTTTTCACCCATACGAAGTCAGGACAGGTGTCTTATATAAAATTAAAACCTTTTAGTCTTTTTAGTACATTATACTTAGAAAAAGCCCGCCTGGGTAAGTACCACCCACGCATCAGTTATTCTACCGCGAAACAGCATTGCTTAACATTGTTGTGTTGTGGTTGAAATGAGCCACTGTAACTATAGGCACAAGGGACATACCATCTTAGTTCTCAAGATTGGCTATATAAGTTATAATAATATAATAAAATCTTTGATAAAAACTTAAATTAATTACAAACCAGTTTTATACGTACGACGTAGTGATTTTCATCAGAAATGATATTTGAAATACAATTCAAGATGGCTTTTGATTGCGCTCGAGCCGTCGTACCGTGCGGTCGTGTCGGAATTATATTGTATATCTTCAGCGTGATTTGCAACATTAAATCTTTTTACGTACATTGTTTATAAACATTATTAGCAAAGGAGATATGAACTCTAAATAACTCCTAAAGTGGTATGCCTACGTATAATAAATTATAAATAAATATTGGACAGCATCACACACATTACTCTGATCCCAATGTAAGTAGCTAAAGCACTTGTGTAATGGAAATCAGAAGTAACGACGGTACCACAAACACCCAGACCCAAGACAATACAGAAAACTAACGAACTTTTTCGATGTACGACTCGGCCGGGAATCGGACCCGGAACCTCGGAGTGGCGTACCCATGAAAACCGGTGTACACACTACTCGACCACGGAGGTCGTCATTGATTGGTCGTCAATGATTGAGACATCCGTTCATCTATTTGGTAACTTATTTATTTATTTATTTATTTACGCCAAAGATGTAAAAATATATTTTTTGATTTAATATTTATACAGATAGAGAGATTTTAACGTATGATATACTCAAAATATGTTTCGAACAGCTTATATCCAACTCGAACGAGAAAAACTAATAATTTCCGATATCAATGTCAGATATTTCTGATACAGTCTCACGTTCCGAAGCTGAGGAAATAAATTCAACAGGAAACGAACCGCGGAGTTTTGAAAACTAACACTAGCCACAATTTAAAGCTGAAACTTTCAGCGAATACCCCTGGTAATTGTCGCATGCATACGATTTTAAATTTTTATGCTTGTCGAATTTTTAGTAGCTATTTCATGTCCAACTTTTACCGTCTATGTATTGATGCAATGCAGATATTTCCTATCGAATTCTTTGTACTGGAAAACTGTCTATGCGTAAACTATCCAACTGACATACAATCTAAATTGTGGCTAATATCCAAACTTAAGCAATGAATGATGCAATATATTTTATAGAATATATTAAGTATTGTGCAATAAACTTCAACTGTTCAAGGCCTCTCCATTTACTGTCACTGTACAAGCTAAACTTAAGCTATTTAAATGTATACTATATAGTATTCATCGATTTAATAGAAGTGATTGACTAAACAGATGGTATGTGGATATGAAAATCAAAACCCTGACTGATGAATTTTCAATAATATTTCATAGTGGTCATAATAAAATCGAACGAACTCAAAAAATTATCTTCGTAGACCCAAACGAGTAAAATATGCTTTAGAAAATTTTATTAAATATATTAGACAAATTATATTAACTATCAATATAATTACAATAAATCAATAATATACCATCGCATTCAAATTCGTTAGTACAATTAAGATGTTTATCAAAACGTCAAAACATCAATTTCAAAAACAAAATAGATGCGATTTTTTTATCTAACCGATTTAAACAAAACAAATGGTTTTAAACTAATTTAAATATAAAGAAGTAATTAAAATATTTCAGTCCTAGAAAACTCTTTGAATACTCTTCAGGTATAAACATAGTTATAGTTCCGCTAATTAACTACTTGTAATAACGTAACCGAGCTATTTAAATGGTAGTCACAATTTGCAAAGTTAGTCTGACTTGTTGATATGAGCTTTAAAAATTGTGTTTCGAAGTAATTTTATAACCAATTTACTAAGAAAAAATATGTATTTATTTTATGATATAGCGTCAAGATATTTTGTCCATTAACGTTTTACTTCTCATAAAAATCTTATACATACTAACTTCTATTTATTACTTTATTTAGCTTTACAAACGAGTGAAATGATGTATCTTGTATACCTTTTTATACAAAATTTAATGTCTAAGATGTTGACCGTTAAGGAGTTCCACTGTGTGAAACTTATATTGGGTAACGAATCAGGTCATGATTACCATAAAAATGCATAATCATCGAAACGCATTCAACATGTACAATTTTAACTCCGTAGGATGAAATGGAGGAAACATTGCAAATCAAATATAAACTTGTAATGAAACGATGATTGCAGGAAAACAGTAGCCGGTTTTAAACCCACAATCTTCAGTTCAGATTCACAAGCTTCCGCCACTGAACCATCCAGCCCCAGCTCTAATAATTATACTTATGTAAAAAATTAATAAAGTTAATTTAATTTCTAAATGTCCGAATATAATTAACAATTCAAGTTCAATAAGCTCTTTTACTAATTAAGTCCTTTTTCAGTATGCAATTTACTAAATAAAATAATAAGCAGCAACTGTTTCCTTAATAAAATATACGTTTTTTTCGTTTTTATTGTCGTATTTATAAGCAGCTTGCAACTTGAAAATCTCACAATCCTCTTAATTAACCAACTTTATAACGCTAGCAACTTAAACAGCGGTCACTTGTAATTACACTACGTTTAAATGTCATAGCTTTGTTGTCGAATTGCTTTTGTTGTTGCTTTTATATAATGAAAGAGTATATATTTCAGTATAAATAGTAAATAGTGAACAAATTCATGAATCGTTGAAAAGCATGATATATTATCATATCATATATCATACTAATACATTATGTAATTGTTTTTTTATACTGTTTATTATACATAGAGTACATTAGTCTCTAAATAACATAATCAAAAATTGATTAACTGTTGTTTTATAAACATCCTTGTTTATGTAAAACGTTTTTAAGCGAGATGAGAAGATTTCAATATCGAATTAAATCGCAACAGTTTTATATGTAACGTTACAAAAGGGCCGTTTATTTTGTATTTTTTTTTATGTAGTAGGTAGGCGGACTGGCTAATAGCCCACCTGATGGTAAGTGGTCACCACCGCCCATAGACATTGACGCTGTAAGAAATAGTAATCATTCCTTAAATTACACCAATGCGCCACCAACCTTGAGAGCTAAGATGTTATGTCAATTGTGTCTGTCTCATTCACCCTTCAAACCTGTTATTGTATTGCTGTTTGGCGGTAAAATATCTGGTGATACCTACCCAGATAGGCTTACACAAAGCCCTGCCACCAAGTATGCAAATATGAAATATGAAACATTTATACGAGTAGAGCGATGTGATGATAATATTAATATGATTACTTTCTTTGAGGTCAATGACATTGTATAAATATAAACCATTTAAAATACGTTGCCAACCATGGATAGCAGCATGTTGTGTCTCTTGTCTCTAGTTTTTAATTTCCCGGTGCACCTTTTAAGCTGAAACAGAAACAGAAAGTGAATTGAATGTCTCTTAATAAAATAATGAGTATTGTGCTGGAAGAAGCCACCAGTGGAACGTGCTCTTAATGTGTGCCACTAATTTTAACACCTAACTTGGTGATAAAAAATTCTATGCACTTAATTCTTATCTAGAAGTAGATGAAACGCGCAACTATCAGTAGTAAGACTAATAACAATAATTATCATATAATCTATACTAACATTATAAACACAAAACTTACTTTTGTCTATCTATATCTATTGCTCTTTCGCGGCACCTGCTGACCAACTCTTAAAACGTAAGCGAAGACGCGGGTGACGACTATTCTGTAATAAATTTATCAAGCAATTGAATTCTGTCATAAAAAATAATAACGAATTCTGTAAACATCGTTACAACAGTAATATACAAAACAATACGATTTAATTGCCCGTGGCAATTTCATTTCCTGCTCATAAAGGTTCTATTCTAACAAAGGAAAAGTACAGAACCGGTAACCGCTATACTCATTTCCTTTTAATTTCCCTTATCGAAAATCCTACTGATTTATATTCGGTATTTGTAACAACATAAAACCTTTTATGTTTATTAATTTCAGTTATACACAAAATATATTGAAATAAATGTTTTATAAATATATACAATAAAATGGCGCCATCTATCCCATTTTGTTAAAACTTAGTAAGGGTCCTAAATCAAAGTAGACAAAGCAACGCTCTCATAAAGTCGAAAGCGTTCATTTTATCGTAGTGTCAATACTAAGAACTAGGTGGCGCTGACGCATAAATGAAAAGAAAAAAAATGTCCATACTTTAAAAACAGAAAAATAATATGGTGCTCCTAATGGTTATTTTTCCTTATATACATACATGGATTTTTTGGAGTGACAAATCACTTTTGACCGACTCGCTAGCAAGCACACCGAGCTTTAAGCCTCGGCCAATAAGCAAGTACTTATGTAGCGTTACTAGTTAGTTAGTTAGCACTACCTCCTTGATTTTAATTGGTTCTGCTCCAGAGCTCTTCGTAGATTCCCAGTCGTAATCTGAATTGCCATCCCACCCCTTGTCGAAATCTGTCAGTTGAATATTATATAGTGTATTATTATTTCAACAATTTTATACTAATGCCTTGTTTTTATCAAAAATAATATCTAATTTATTAATTTATCTTGTTTCAGATTCACTTTCACAACTAGGCTCACGAACGAACGAATAATTCCAAATGCGTAGTCAAAATAAGTTCCTAAAAAGTAGCTTAAGTTAGTGTAAAATGTACAATTCGAATGAATTTCTGCACAGTGCGGGCGTGAGCCGCCACATGCAAGCGACGGGAGAAGCTCCATCTCAAAAAACGAGTATGAAAAGACGGTCATGTGAAGTGCCTTTAGGCGACATATCGTCAAATAATTTCAAAGTATCCCTCGGTGATATCACCAATGATGGGCCAAATTACGACTGTCGCTCACTGAGATCCAACAGGTCGGAAGACACGCGATCGCTGCGCTACTACAGGCCGATAGACAGCAGAAGTGTTAAGAACTTCCGTTCATCGTTAGCTGATCTATCCGCATATTCATTATCTCGTCCGCCGAGCTATGACCAGCTGTCGAGGCGGTCATTGGTCGAGGGTCCGGATTTAAATTGCAATACGTCAAGCATTGAAGGCGTGCTGTGGTCGGATGAAGAGGAGAACGAGTACTTCTACCACGAGAATGTAACCACTGCTTGGAATCAAGGTTAGTCATATATATATATTAATTTTCGGTGAAATCACAATTACCTTAGTGATAAAGGAAAATCTCCTTTCTTATAATATAAAAGATACCGAGCAAACGCTATAAACTGCACGAGTTTCAAATCCTTTGAACACAAGCATAACGTATGAAAACTGAACACGATTCAATACGTTTTTTAAATATAGAACCAGGAATTAAAATCAAACAAGCGATCCTTGATGTGAGCCTATTGCCGTTAGGCATCAACCAAATCTAATATATAAAATACTCCGAACTTATTAAAAACTAACCATTAAATATATTATTAAGCAAGGTATAAACTATAAATTATTTATCAGTCAACTTGCTGTTTGATGGTATAAAACATTTTTTTATCGTTTAGCCAAATGTATTAGGAAGCTTACGAATACACTTTTTGATAGAATTTTTTTTTATATAAATTACATAAAATTATGTTACAAGTTAACCCATCGACGTGTTAATGTCACGCTAATGGGATATTAACCGAATTAATGGAATTAATAAATTTTATTTGAACTCTGCTCACTAATCGCCTTAACGCTTTCTAATCTTTATTTGTGTGAACATTTATGTAAAACGATCTTACTGAATATTTATTCAAACATCAAAAATGTTTCTTACGATATAAATATACATATATTTTAACAATTAAAACCTTAAAAAAATGCTTGATTTTGAACTGAATTTTGAATAATATTTTACAAATTGATACATGATACATAATAAAATTTTATAGTTTCATCGTTTGATACAATGTCTACATAAATATAGAACGATCTTGGTTGTAGGAATTTAAAAAAGTAAGTATGTATAAAATATAATATGATATGATATCGCTATTAATATTATAGAAAGTCCAATAAACGAAAAAAAAGGCCCAACAAAAATAATGCAATTCTAGCTCCTATGCTGTGGTGCATATGGTTCAAAAATAAATAACATTCGCCAACTTTTTGGAGGTATTTCTTAAAGTCAAAATCACACTCAACTGCATATATTATGGGAAGTTCTGAGATTACTCATCTCGCTAACACGTAAGTGCATTTCAGTCACTGCCGATGTATTTCAACAATTTCCGCTGACTGTTACGAACGAAAGATTCAATTAACTCTAGGTAGAGTTTTACCTAAAATAATGTGAAATCTAAGCTCTTCTTAAATATTTTAAATGAGTTTAAGACGCTGGAATTTTATCATCCCATTAAAAGTAATTTTATAAATAAAATTTTAAATATAAAAAATATAATGATTTCTTTAAATATGAAGGACTTCAAGCAAATCGAGACTCAACGGCCTCTTATCTTCTTATCAAATTAAAATATTTATTTTTTGAACAAAAAAATACTTACCACTTTAAAAGAAAACCGCTTATGCATAAACTATCTAAAAAAATATTTGAGAATTCAGTTCAATTAAGAAAAAACTAGAAAATGTTTAATGTTCATTTGCTGGAAAAAAAATAATGTTATTTAAATATTACGATTAGTTTCAATATTTAAAAATAAATCAATTTTTTACGTTGACACTTGAATAGTCAGTACATATTTCAAAAGTAGTGTTGATTTAGACAAATGAATTTGTCTGTATTGAATATGCTTTGTCTATCGTCTTTCTCCAACAGTTATTTAGCTTTTAAAAGAAAATGCACTAAAAAATATTTACCCAGAATTTATAAAAAATGTACGATGGATAACGCTAACCGACAACATTATCTTGATAGATAGCTTCAAGGTAAGAGAAGCTCTAATTGAATCTGCCAACGACACTGATGTAAATAGTCGCCACGCTTTCTATTCTGGAAACTTTGAAAGTATACTTTGAAAGCATACTTAAGTAGAAAACAAGTCAATTACATTAATTATGGAAAAGGAATCGACTGAAGATAACCGATGCAAGCACTTCTTTCAACGCGAATTCAGCGAGTGACAAATATTGTAACCGTCGTAGTAAATATTTAAGACAAATATTGGACCATTGATTTAAAAAATTGAGAACTCAGGGATAATACAGGCTGAAGTAAATTTAAATGAATTTAAATAATTCATTATTTTAGTAGAATTATTATAGCCGTGAAGAATATTGATAAAGAATCAATTAATACGATATAATATTTTTTATTTTTATTATTTTATTTATTTTAGTGAAACAAACAATTATATGACACTATTACAATGACAATATATTAATATGACAATATTACATACATCAGCTAAGTTTCCACTGATACTGATTACACAATTAATAAAATTAAATAAAAAAAGACTAACATACATAAAATCAAATAGGTAACATTATACAATTAATGAGATCAATAAAATAATAGAGAACGTAGAATATTTATCCGTTTTACTCATAGACCTTATAATTCCTAATCCAATTCCTAATTCTATCTCTCGTGAAAGATAAGATTTGTTCCTGTAATAACACTGGCCCACTCACCCTTCAATGTAAACCAATATAAATGCTTCATACTATTAAACTACCTAGACGAGCTCCACCAGTTACAAGCATCTATCATAGAATTATTATCAATAATCTACTACGTTTAACTTAACCGTTAACCTAAGAACTTTACAAAAAACAAATTAGAACAGTTAATTTTATTCAAAATTAAAGTGGACCGTTTAATTCTTAAAGGAATAAAAATTAAATTATTCGTTACCATTTTTATAAGAAAATGTAGGTTTAATTGATCGCAATTGCCTCGTTAAAGACGAAGCAGTTCAGACACGTGCTTATACTGGAATCGATAAACTATTATCTGTTAGGTGGTCTCATTTCGATGGAATAAAAAATCCGCTCTATAACTAATAGGAGAAAGAAAATGTGCACGACTTTAAGTGTCACGATATACGAAGATCACTGTTTATAAACATGCGATATTATTACCTTATAACGATAACGACTATCTGGTGCGATTGTCGGATGGCTTTATTTTTTCTTAGGTCATTTGGAATTGGCAAATTGATATTTATACTTGACCGAAAACAACATTTTAATGTGTTTTCTAATACATCAAGACAAAATTTTCTTTAAATCTAAAGATCTGAAAGATTCAGATCTTTCAGATACTGGCAGATCAGAGACCTGTTAAAAAAATTAACAGAGCTCGCATACTCAATGATATATGTGTCACTTAGAATTAGAAGGACTTAGATCTCATCCTTGTAATATTACCATAATACCTTAATCTATTAAGTATTTAAAATATCAAAGTAATCAGTAGAGTTCCACATTCGGAATGAATTCGATTTTACAACTTTTGTTTGCTTTCTCAATTAGTTTCTGACGACTTCATGATAGGGTTTTGTGTAAGCCTGTCTGGGTAGGTTCACCACTTACTCATCAGACATTCGACCCCAAAACAAAAATACTTAGAACTGTAATAATAATTGAGCCCGTATAACTATAGGCATAAGGACAAAAAATCTAAGCTCCCTAGTTTTGTGGTGCATTGGCTTTGTAAGGAATGGTTATTTTTTTTACAATACCAATGTCTATGGGCTTATAACCATCAGATGGCCCATTTGCTCATCCGCTTATCAATACTATAAAAAGACGAAAAATTTAATCGAAAAACGAATACGTTGACGTTGTATAATAAATCAAATTTTATATAAATTAAATATTAAAAATAATATTATAATCTAAAAGCAGCAAATAAGGTAGGATTCTGAAGTCTAAATTGAACCAAAATATGATTATTAAATAATACTTATTCGGATAAAGTATATTTAGAAAAAATATCATGTGAAACATCTTAATATAACGTATAATAACTATTGAATTGTTAGAATCATCGATAAAAATTATAGTTTATTTTTAGCTTTGATTTTCAAATCGGATACGACTTAAAGGCAAAGATCACAAGATCACACATGAAATCGTATGAGTGTATCCAGTTTTAAATGCCATGTAATGCGCTTAATGGTGGAGCAAAAAACTAAATAATGCGGCCCTACTAACTAACATCTCCACATAAATAAGTCCAAACGATAACTTCGTGAAAAATATGAGTCCAATCAGTTTGACGTGATTTTTTTATTTACCTTAAACAACCGATTATCTTTGTATTTAAAAGAAAACTAGTTGATACTGAAATATATTAATATAAATAACAATAGAATAATTGTGGCAATCGATTCAATTCTTAGTTTAATGGCTTATAGTTATTATCGGGTACAAATCATTTCTCCTGATAATGGAGTAGGATGGAGAAGACACATCGTAGTATTAGTAGCACGTCATATTTTTACAATCGTAAAATAGCAATAAATATAATAGATACTCCTTCCGAAATAGACACACTATTGTGTAAAAGGATTATAATTACTTTTAAATAAACAAATAATTTTAATTGATTAGATTATATGCTCGACTTACACTAAAAACAAACATAGAAATTAACAAATGATTAAAAAATTAAAAAGTCATAATTTTGTTAATTAAGGCTAGCTCGTAGTCGCCTCTTTGGAACTAAATTAATTTTATAGTTCAAATGTATGTATTATCATTTTCTATACACAGTCGCGAATTCCATTGCTTAAACGCAATTAATTCAATATTTGTCAATGTAAATTAATTATACTAATTGGTCTGTATTTACGATGCTAGATTTCTACATTGAAATCGTAAATCTATCGACTTACGTACCGATAGTAATCATCGCTGGACAAGGGAATCTAATTGGAACAGTGATTGGCGCGTCCTTTCTCACTTTTTATCAGTTTTATAGTATTAACTGTCACTATTCCGTGATAATGGAGTAAACGTATAACGGTAGAGGGTTTATGTAAGAACAAACTTAAAACTCATCATTGAACATAATCGTAAATTGGTAGAAAATGATATGCGAGACTGACTGACTACGATAGTTACAAACGCAACGTAAGGCTTTTTAAGTTCTTACTGAATAATACTGCAGGACTGAGCTGTATTTATATTTATATTCCATACTCTAAAGACTTAAACTTTTGTATTCATAAACTCCTCCTGTTATGCGACTAAGTACCAAAACTTAATTTAATTAGTATAGTAAATAACTCAGTGTAATTACATGAACAAAGGACAAAACGTCTTCGATTTCGTGGTGTTCACTGTTGTCAAACTTAATGATGACTACTTATCATTAAGTTTGACAACAGTGATTGACCAAAATTATATTATTTAAGTTAGCCTGAAGTTATACTCTCCGAGATGTTTACTCATTTACTTTGGTCAAAAAAACTAGTAATTCTAATTATTACGTATTTCTAACTACGCATTATACGTACTTACATCTCTAGTTCAAGTTACAGCATTCTCCGCCTCCATACTTAATAACAAATTTAAATAAAAAAGACAATAATATTTGTGCAACCAGTCGTGACAAATTTTTGTCCTTATTACTTAGTCTCAATACTTAAACATGGTTATGCGGTCAAGCGTTATCCGTAAATGAAAATTACAATTATGTTATTTGGTCCAAAAAATCAGATAATCAATGTAATATATTTGAAAGAAAGCATAAAAAAGCATGGATATTTAAATTTTATGACATATTCCGTATTTTCCCAAGAAACGAGAGTTGTTAACACTTCTAGCTTCCAAACTTCAGACTGCTTTATTAATAGTTCTTTTCTTTTTACGAAAACACGTCGAACTCCTTAGCTTTTCTTTTATATGTGAGGTTTATCGAGTTCATCAATTCATCGATATAGTGATTAGCTTATAGGACAACAATCCCAGTTCGAAACCTGGATCAGGCAAAAAAATATTTTTTTCTTTGTAGAAGTTCTCAGTTAACTGGAGTTAATAAGTTACTCATGCGTCTGATCTCTCTCTCTGTCATGTCATACCTTTCTTCTCTCTACACTATTAAATCTGATTTTTTAAATTATTTATACATTTGTATACATGTATAATTTATACGAGAAGATGAAACGCGTTTTGGAGAAGGTTATAGTTAAGCAATAAACTGCGCTTCGCAGTTTCAACTGCCGGTAAATTAAGACTATTGATGATTGATGTGATAGACTTGAATTTCACATCTTGTAGTTAATAACCATTATGTAAAAGCGATCCTGCGTTCCGAGCCGAGATGACCCAGTGGTTAGAACGCGTGCATCTTACCGATGATTTCGGGTTCAAACCCAGGCAAGCACCACTGAATTTCATGTGCTAAATTTGTGTTTATTCATCTCGTGCTCGGCGGTGAAGGAAAACATCGTGAGGAAACCTGCATGTGTCTAATTTCAACGAAATTCTGCCAACCCGCATTGGAGCAGCGTGGTGGAATATGCTCCAAACCCTCTCCTCAAAGAGAGAGGAGGCCTTAACCCAGCAGTGGGAAATTTACAGGCTGCTAATGTAATGTAATGATGTTTATATATATGCGCTATATATTTTCAAATTCATCGGAAATAAGAACAACCTTACAAAACATACCCTTTTCTAACAGTGCTATCAGAGGTCTTGATAATAGTTTTGCTAATGTTTTCATTGAGCGCGTTAAGTGGTAACCAAGTGATAGTGATCAAAGTAGGACAGCAATACCATCCTACAAGTGGGTTGACGTCATTACCGCGTCTAGACTAGACTGGCTATTGACTTATAGCCATACTAAAGCACAAGCGACCGACGATACTTGCGGGTAATTAGAATTATTGCTTTAGGAGATTAGTTTAGACACTGAAGACAAGCAAGAATATGAAGAAAAAAATTTTTTTTTTTGCGTGTCAGTGAAAAAGATATCAAAGCACATTTTCAGCAGTTTCATTTTATTTGTGATATCGAGAGAACCATTTCAAAATTAGTGTAGGTGAAAACTATCTCTATCATTGTAGGAGTAAGTATCTCTTTAATTGTAGAAAATAAAGTAAAATCATATTTTAGTCCGATAAGAATTAATAGCACAATTCGTACAGATTTCTAATTATGATTTTTGCTTCGTGCTCGAATTAGGGGAGTGCCCCCTAGTCTCTTCCATATGCCATAAAATTAATTATATAAATTAAGGAAATAATGTATTTAAGAATAAGAAAAGCATTTAAATATTTATATGACTGCGTGTAGGTGAAAGTGCGTGTGTGTATAATTGTGTGCTTGAGTGGTACTGAGTGTGAACAGTACAGTACAGCATTTTACAAAGACAAAAACTGTGTTCGAATACTTCAGTTTTGGACATGGTTTCCATATAATAAATATTATACTTCATATTATTGTCTATTTTCCTTTCAATAAAGATAGAAAAAAAGGTTACACTTGTATGTAAATAATATTTAAATTTTTGTTTCGAAGTTTGAAATTCATATTTAAAATTACGTGATCATTTTATTTATAATAAATCGCAATTTCTTAAGATTTAGGCTAAGTCTTAAACTATTATGGAGTACTTATACCGTACTCTATATGCAAATGAAGGGAAAATGAGGACGCTAATCCAATAGCTGACGCTGATCTACAGCCTGGACGCAGACTGTCATTAGACGATAAAAAGGGTGCCTTTCAACTTGGTCATGATACTATATATAGAATAAAAACATAAAATATGACACACAAATATTCCGTAAGATTTTTAACAAAAATACTTTTGTATTTTCATAACAATTTGTAGTGTGAGAGTAGTACAAATGATAAAATTCGAATTGAATCGTATCGTTCAAATCATATTGATACGTATCTTGATATATTTTCGAATTTTACTAATCAAGAAATGCATTATTTGTATAAAAATAGCCCTGATCGTAAAAAATGGCTTTGAGGGAACATTACTAGGAGACGATATCATTTGTATTCCGAACTCACAAAAGAAACGTTTACGACCAAATAATTAATATAATACAAGAAGTAAGTAGTAAAAAAACGATTACGCGAAAAAAATTAGTATTGCAAGCACGAAATTATAAGGGAACAGGAAATGAATTTAATAAAAATTATATATATAATTATAAAATATAATTACAACCACAATATATGCAGCCCTAACCTTAAGCCATACCATGTAGATACTTGGTCTTGGTAACACAAAAATTCTCAAAAGAGCAAAGAGTAAAATTAAATATTAATAATTAAATTAGTCTTAACATTCGTCGGACAACACGCTGAATCGTTAATTTGTACATGGAAAACTTACGAACCGTTTTTTTACTTTACTTGTTTATAATTTAATTTATTAATGTTACTTCATAACATTGTAGGTGTTCATAATAAAAAAAAATATCATTAATTAACTCAGTAGTTATAATTAAATCGAAGAACATTTTGTAAATTACACACTTACATAGTATATTGTAAGTAGCCGTTAATTGGTAATTAACAATATTATTACGACCGTATCGTTTAAAAGTAAAAGGCAAGAAGTTAGCCCAACCAATTATAACATGAACGCCGCCTACGGTTATGTCTCGCTTAAATTAAATGTTAGTATATTAGAAAATATTAAATTAAATTATGCATATTTAAGTTCTTAGAAGATAATTATTAATTCGATAAATCCTGATTATATGGCTTTACAAAACAATTTAATTCTTAATGATAATCATTATAAGTATTGTAACAATATATATTCCACAGCTGCTCAATTGCGGTTTTGATTATAAATAAACATTTAGCCGAAATTACGTCACACACAAGTGCAGGTATCCTCACAATGTTTCACTTTGCCTAAACCTATGGTTTTTCAATAATGTTTTGACAATGATATAGTTTATCCTGAAAACTTATAAAGTGTCGTTTATTGCCGCAAAAGCTAACATAAGTTTTAATTTCATATAGGTAAATTTGTAGGTCACTTATCGACAAATCTTCAAATATATAAGAACTTCAACACATTAAATTAATATAATACTTATATTACGAAAGAATTTACTTTAGACGTAATTATTATAAATAAACTCTTTTTTTTTTTAGATAGCTTTTTTTTAATATATATATATTTTTTTTTAATCTGGCAACCTTATGGCAACGCCCATTTATGTCGGTACAGCTAGCAATATCAACCATCCCTTACATCGGTCGGGAACTAAGATGCCATGACAATTGTGCCTGTAGTTACACTAACTCACTCACCCATCAGACTGGATCACACCTGTACTAAGTCATTGTTGATTGGCGTTTGCACAAAACCCTATCACCAAGTGAAACTACCTAACAAATTTTCTACTTTAACTTTTTAATAATAATACTATCTCTGATTACAGACGACTTCATATTTTTTTTTACATATGTATAGAGAAGTTCGTATTGCTCGTTTTTTGATAGTGGCAAAAAATTACGATCTTATACAAGACGAAATAATGTTACGAAATCTTTAACAGGTCTCGTAATTATATTGGTTTTGGTGAAAGTTAAAAATAAACCGATTATTTTATTCATGTTGTACTTTTTATATTATTTCTCTATCCCCGAATTATAGACTATACCTTTTTACTTTTGTCTTTGTAAAATAAAAAAAAAAACCGCAGTCACTTACCTCCATAAGCGCCTCACTCGCTATGCATACGAGTATCTGTAACATTCAATACAATCAAATGTTCTTTTTGTAATCTAATACTAAAATAATAGACTAATACATATATAGCACGATAATTATTGTTAAAATATATCACTAAATTTCACAGTAAAAGTTTCACTGTTTAATAAAGATATGCACAGTTTTGGCTCATTCCTAATAAGCATATCTAGTGACGATACTTTTTGTTTTTATTTTTTTTATAATAGAGGTAGGCGGACGGGCAAAAAGTCAGGTAAGTAGTCATCGTGGCCTATAGACATTGATCCGGTGCCTGTAGTTACTCGTTCTCCAAACCAGAAGACAATAAAACAAAGTATTTTTGTTTATCGGTAGAATATGAGATGATGAATATGGATACTATCCACCCAGACGAGCTTGCACAAAATCATACAACCAAAATCTCTTTCGGATTAATTACTTACCCGATAGAGATTTGTCTTAAAGATTAAAAACATAGAAAAACTAAGAAAACACAACACACAATACTTACACTTTATTTAACTTGAAGTTGAGTTTGTTGAGTTGAGAAGTTGAATCCATTTACACAATTAGTTATGTAGATCGTATTTTTTATTTAAAATCCAAAAGCAGAAAGACAAATTATGAGCCACCTGATAATGTTCATAAGTTCTATTAACAAATCCTTTTATATCCAAAGCATCGGCCTCCAATCTAATCTCGGATGAAACATAGCACTACAAACTATTGATGGTTTAGCGTTAAAATAACCAACAAATAGTCTGTACTTAAGCAGATGGGCTTCTAAGACCCTGCGACTAGAGAAAGTGTTTTATCATGATTCGAAAGTTCTATATTAATCAGATAAGTAGATTTTGCATATATCAAAAGGAAATGAACAATTTATTTGTTCTCTTTCTTGTTTTGTTTTGTTTTTTATTTATTATATCGATAGGCGGTCGAACAAATGGGCCACCTGATGGTAAGTGGTCACCACCGCCCATAGACAATGGCGTTGTAAGAAATATTAACCATTCCTTACATCACCAATGCGCCACCAACCTTGGGAACTAAGATGTCACGTCCCATGTGCCTGTAGTTATACTGGCTCACTCACCCTTCAAACCGGAACACAACAATACTGAGTACTGCTTTTTGGCGGTAGAATATCTGATGAGTGGATGGTACCTACCCAGACGGGCTTGCACAAAGCCCTACCACCAAGTACAGTTTTGTATTGTAGTAATGAAGTAATTGAAATCGTTTATAAAATAAAGCACTGCTCCAACCACATCATATGTATTTATTGGTTTATCGAATTGAGATTAGATAATAAGCAACATGGAATATGCTCTATAGTTTTAAAACAAACACAAACTCAACTTAGCATAATGACTTTGTTTGACAAGACCGAGTCTGTTATATCTCAGACAAGAATCTGCCCGCTATTAACCGCTGGTAGCCGCTTTCGTAGACTTTCCACACATTGCTTTTGCTATAAATAATAACGTTCGCACGGTACATGTATTTTACTAAACGTAACAACTTTCTATCAAAGGGTGGATGCAGACATTGTAACAATATTACGCAATATCATTGAATCTTATTTGAGATTATTATAGTATAACGCGCCTTGTTGTTGTGTCGTGTATGGGTATGTTGTAAAAAACATATTGTTAATTAAAAAGTAAACTAGATCGTTTTATTCTAAATTACGAAATATATCTATTCACTTGCACTAATTTTATAAGCCGCTTAATTGTGTCAAAAAAATAATAAGTATTCTTTTGTGTAACACCAGCATTGTTACTTGGAGTTCATACAACGAATCCATACAACGAATTCAACATCAATCCACCGTCATTTTTTTTTGTTTTTATTACTATATTCCAACTTGAAATCTTAGCCAGTGCACTACCCATCGCAATTTAAATGTGACTAAATATTAATTAACAAATTTTATTGCCACGTTTGGAAGTGCCTATGATAAATTACCTTACGGAAAATCTCATGTATAATATGAATACCGTTCATAAAGATTAAATAATACGACAATAATGTCTTAAAGTGCCGTTTTGTACGTTTGCAGTAAGCCTTAGCGATAATTATATATAATGTCCTACGACAACTCTCTTGAGCAATTATCGAATTAGTGGAAATCGTTATTTAGTTATTTTAACCAGTTGCAAACATATTTAGTTTTGTCGATCAAGTTGCCTTTTATTATTACTATTTTATAACAAAATGTTATTAATCATTTTAAATTACTGCATAAAACATATTACGTGAAATACATTAAACACAAAATAACTTTTTTTTGTACAAATGGTGCTCCAAGTATTAATGTATAATTAACAATATATTATAAAGTAGACTGAAGATGAGGATAATGTGGCTTAATTGTAGCGTAAACTAAATTCTCAATGGGTGCGGAATCCAAGGCTATCAAATGAAAGTAAAAGGATGTAATTGTTGTACAGCTAGGGATAAGCATTAGGTCTCTTTTGAGGAGAAGATTTGGAGCTTATTCGACCCAGCTGCTCTAATGCGGGATTGTGGATACACGATGATGTCCTTCACCTAGAAATTTTGCGGTATTTACCCCGTATTTGAACTCTGAAATCATCGGTTAAGATTCCGTTTTTATCCACTGGACCATCACGGCTCTTAAATCATATGAAACCGAGAATTAATTAAAAAAAATTAAGGAATAAGAATATTAAGATGTATAATAACATTGTATTATTTAAATTTGAAACCGAAGAGATATAACTCACATAAAAAAAAGAGGTTGGATTAAAATTATTAAAAAAAAAAACTAAATTAATACATTTATAACAAATATTGCAGTAAAGATATATTTGATATAAAGTTGCATTTATCGCCCAGTCGTCAATTAAAACAAGCAAGCAGTGAATAGACGCAGAATCAATTGACAAGGTTCAATGTACCGAATGGGTAATAATTACACGGTGACAGATCAGAACGAGCTGTTTGTAGTTAATGCAAATGCTATGGAAAATTGTTTGCACATAATACTAGCTGTTAGTTGCAGCTCTTGCGGAATGAGCCGGTTCTTTTTTCAAATTGTTAAATAAAATAAATAGTTTTTGTGGAACGTCGATCTATGAGCTCAAAAAACAAATTAATAAACTTTGCCTTAATGTAGGTGAGACAACACACTTTTTATGTAATAGGTAGGCGGATGGGCCATCTGATGGTAAGTGGTCACCACCGCCCATAGACATTGACGCTGTAGGAAATAATAACCAATCCCTACATTAACACAATGCGCCACCGATCTTGGAATCTAAGAATCTCTTGAGCCTGTAGTTACACTGGGTCACTCACCTTTTTAACCGGCACAAAATTTGTATTTGATGAATAGAATGGAATATGTATCTGATGAATGGCTGGTAACTATCCAAACGGACTTTCCACCAAGAAATATGAAATATAATGTACAAATCATGAAAAATGAATATGAAATATAATATAAAAAAAATAGTTTATGAGAACTATGGTTTAACTAGTTTTCGACCGCAGATTCGCCCGTGTGTTCAGATGTAGGTGCTAGTTTCATATTTTCGGGATAACAAGTTATATTATGTGCTATTCGAAACTGTAATCTATCTTTTTATCTGTTATGCCGTAATTGGGTAGGTAATATACACGCATCTTTCTAAACTTTCGCATTTATAATATACCTAAGATGTCACAAAGAACTATGACGCAACAAAGTTGTTACCACCGAACACTATGATTCGGGCTAAATGAAAATTTTATATTACTCAAATACAAAATTAACAAGATCTACGAAAAAATTAAATAGCAACTTTATCAGTAATAGCGATTTCAGGCAACCTCAGGTGAAGTAAGATTACATTTACAAAGAAGGGAAGCGCGAGTATATAAAAGCATGTATAATATAATTCAATTGTATGTTATAGAAATATTCATTTATATACTATATAAATAAAAAGGCAATGATATATAACGTAAATTTTAATATATATATGGAATATCAAGCCTCGACCATAATATAAACGCAAATTCTAAGACTTTAAATTCCCACGGGAAACCGAATATTGCGGAAACTTCTCCAAGCAAATCCGACTCGTGCTTAACCGCATTTTTTTGCTTCTACATACTATTATTTTTATTTATTATTTGTAACACGCCTCTAATGAAAAGTCCTGATTTTTGTATTGGGTTACCGACGAATGCTTACAAACTGCATACCAGATAAAAAATTTAATGAGAACATATTATAATTCAGTCTCCATTTACATAGAACAATAACATTAGTGAATTATAGATGTGTTGCATTTACCAAAATTAACTTCCATTATGACTGAAAACAGATTAAACAGTCCAGTACTAATGCATCAAACTTAATTATTCGGAACAATTGAATTCACAGACTCTGTTTATCTTTGCTAATGTACATTACCTTAGAACAAGACCATTAGCAGAAGTTCAATATGCTATGCAATAAATGTAGGAGGCATCATATATAAGATACAATGCTAGTAAAACAAAGATATATACTTTTAAACGTTTGACGACGTCCGTGGTCGAGTAGTGTCTACAATAGTTTTCATGGGTACGCCACTCCGAGGTCCCGAGTTCGATTCCCGGCCGAGTCGATGTAGAAAATGTTCATTAGTTTTCTATGTTGTCTCGGGTCTGGATGTTTGTGGTACAGTCGTTACTTCTGATTTTCGATAACACAAGTGCTTTAGGTACTTACATTGAGATCAGAGTAATGTATGTGTTGTCCAATATTTATTTATTACTAGCTGTGCCCGCGACTTCATGCGCGTTGTTTGAATTTAAGTTATTTGGATATTGTAGCGTGATTTTATTTTTATTCTGTATATAATTCTAAAATAAAAGTAAGTTACTAAGTTACTCCTTATTACATCTGCTATCTGCCAGTGAAAGTCCCGTCAAAATCGGTTCAGCCGTTCCAGAGATTAGCCGGAACAAACAGGCAGACAGACAGACAAAAATGGTAAGAAATATTATTTTGGTATATGTACCGTGTATATATACATATGCATTTAGTAAAAATGGGTTATTTTAATATTACAAACAGACACTCCAATTTTATTATACACTAGCTGTGCCCGCGACTTCGTTCGCGTAGTTGTCGGAAACACTATCATGATTATCGTTTGATTGCTCACGTTGGTTTTTGTTATTATAATCGTCAATAAGATTTAATAATATGTTTTACAGTACTTCAGCGTAGATTATATTTTTAGTTTTATTTTCTTGTGGTAGAAGAACATACTGATTTTGCCCGCAACCCGATCTTGACAACGCGACATATAGTTGGCCGTGTGAAAAGCAGTCTTGACGTAAATCGATTCCTACGTGTTTAAATGTTTGGCCCTGTGATTTATTAATGGTTACGGCAAAAGATAACTTAATGGGAAATTGAATTCTTTTAAAATTAAAAGGTAAATCATTTGGAATCATTGGGATGCGAGGTATAAGCACTGTTTGACCAACTGCCGGACCATTCAAAACTGTTGCAACGATCACGTTATTGCGAAGGAATTTTACTTGAAGGCGGGTCCCGTTACATAAATTTGGTGGTTTAAGATTTCTGAGGAAAATTATCGCAGCACCTATTTTTAACTTCAGGGAATGTGGTGGAAGGCCGCTCGGGTTTAAAGAATTGAGAAACTCTTGTGGGTAATGGACAGCATCTTCTTGATCCATTACATTATCAATAGATGTGTAGGTAGTTATATCGCCTGGAAGTTTGGTTAAAATTAGGTCGTTAATTTCGTCAACGCTACTATTTCTCGCCGCCAATATTGCCCTTTGACACATCCATTGGTAATCTTTATTTTCTATTTCGACGATATTAGGGTAAACTTTTGATATTAAATCCTCTATGCTAGTCACTTTTTCTCCTAAATCGCGATCAATTTCAATTTTATTTTCAGAATGAGGTACTTTTCCATCTCCTATTAAAAGTAACTTTGAAGGAAAATTTGTACTTCCTCCCCCCAAATGTGCTCTCATATTCGTAGATAGTTTTAAGGTATGGACAAATTTCCATAACGGTGAACTTTTAAGGCAAGACCTTACAATGTCTGCTCTAGTTCCTCTTAAAATTACCGGTAAAGTTTGTCTAAATAAATTACCAACATCTGTGTTTTTATTGCTTATTGTTATACGGTCAATTATGACAACCCTTTTCTTAAACATAAAAGAAATATTGTACAATAGTGTACGATTGCGAATATTTTTTTTGTTAACAATTCGATGCAGGTGTATCGACATCTGGATGTAAGACAAAAGAAAAAGTCAATTGTAAATAAATAAATCACAAACAAAATTCATACTCTGCCAAAACAAACAAAACTGTCAACAGGAAATGTAATAGTAAATCTGAATGACTTTTCTTTGTCTTGGATTAGGAGAAAAGTTCATGAATTGTAATACCTGACGGTAGACATGTTTGCTTAAACACTCAATTTTGATTCCAATTTTCTGTCATTATATAGGACCACTATGTACGTATAGGGTTTAAAAAAACATCAAGAAGAAGTGTATTTATCGATAGACCAGATTTACAAATTTGGAGTATATCATATATTTACAAACCTACCTTGGCTGACACCACCTCCAAAATTAACAATAATTTTAACTATAATATATTATCGTAATAACTTTGCTGACTTTTAAATAGTCTAAATATTTTTAATTTCATTTTACATAGTATAAATCTAAAAAATATTGTGATCATTGTTTGTTATTCATAGGTTTGTGTTAAGTCAGATTTAAAGTGGGTAGGTACATACTTATCTCCTTGCGTGGAAACACAGAACGTACCTACATATTGGTAAGTAGAATAAGTTACTTGATTATTAAGTTGTAGAATAATAAGCAATTATTTTTTACTTTTTAGAGCATATTACTTTTTTTCTCTTTTGAAGTCAGTTTTTTTTTTGTTAAAATTTTTGTTTCTAAAAGATTCGGCCAAGTATCGCTAACGTGCTCCTTAGAATTGTTCCGTTCCCTTCCGTACCGTTACTTTGTCAAGGATCCTATGCTCAGAACCTTACCAAACTTTCACCATAGTACCCTTGAAGTATACCCTTTATAATAAAAAAAGAATCATTAAAATTGGTTGGCACAATTTTGAGTTATTCACCTATTTATCACGCACATACATAATGCACATTTAAGACTTATATCGTTTTCATAGGGATACCATCATCGTAACAGGATAAAATTAAAATGGGGCCCCACGGGAAGCACTACCTTTCAAATAAAAAAAATAAAAAAATACAGACGAATTGATGACCTCCTCCTTTTTGAAGTCGGTTGAAAACAAACAATATTAACTTAAACGTAATAAGATAAACAAACCGAACAATAAGAAGTTTAGATTGTTTCTCCTTTGGTGTTATTATTTCATAAGGTGATTATAGTACAACCGTGTTGAATATGCTTGAACGTAATAGAAATTACTTGAAATATTGAACTACTAATTTATTTGTGTAGTCATTTTAAACGATATTCACCTATTTGCTTATTTTATTTTCTCAGTGATGATTAATCTCCATCGGTGAAAGTATCGCTCGCCATTTTGAACTTTTTTACGTCTGTAATGTAATTTTTATACCTTATTTATACTGTGAAACGTTTGAATTGTTTACTTGCAAAGTACGAAGGAATGTTCATTGAAATTTTATCTTATATCGTAAGTTAAAACTACAGCAGATTATGATTTAAATGTAATCGATTTTAAACGATAAAAAATAATGAGCAAATAAGCTGATAACAAAACCTAATTTTGATAAATAATTTAACTATTAAGAATGTTAATTTTTTAAGTCGTTATGTGCATTGCTACTTCGCAGAACTACACCCGCGGGTGAGAGTGGCGAGCGCGGCGGCGGGGCTGACCCGCCTCCCCCTCAGCCGCCGCCGCGCCCCGCCTGCTAGCACACTCTTAACAAATAGACATATAGTGTCACGGACTTTTTTTTATTATTAAAAGAGGAATATATCTTTCATACACATTTTTTGAGTAACTTAAAACGTTTATGCTGCGCACGCATCGAAAGTCCATAAATGTGAATAATTTTCCCCGTTTTTGCAACATTTCTCACTGTCGCTGCGCTCCTATTGGTCGCAGCGTAATGTTATATAGCCTAAAGCCTTCCTCTATAAATGGACTATTCAACAAAAAAAGAATTTTTCAAATCGGACCAGTAGTTCCTGAGATTAGCGCGTTTAAACAAACAAACAAACAAACTCTTCCGCTTTATATATTAGTATAGATATGTATAGATTTATTTATATATGTGTGTACTTTTGCAAATTTATATTGGGTTTAAGGCATGAAGATATTTTAAAACAGAATCCGGATTGCCTGATTTGTCACTTTATCTTCCTTATGCCTTTGGTATACTCAAATATCTATCTATACTAATATATAAAGCGGAAGAGTTTGTTTGTTTGTTTGTTTAAACGCGCTAATCTCAGGAACTACTGGTCCGATTTGAAAAATTCTTTTTTTGTTGAATAGTCCATTTATAGAGGAAGGCTTTAGGCTATATAACATTACGCTGCGACCAATAGGAGCGCAGCGACAGTGAGAAATGTTGCAAAAACGGGGAAAATTATTCACATTTATGGACTTTCGATGCGTGCGCAGCATAAACGTTTTAAGTTACTCAAAAAATGTGTATGAAAGATATATTCCTCTTTTAATAATAAAAAAAAAGTCCGTGACACTATATGTCTATTTGTTAAGAGTGTGCTAGCAGGCGGGGCGCGGCGGCGGCTGAGGGGGAGGCGGGTCAGCCCCGCCGCCGCGCTCGCCACTCTCACCCGCGAAGTAGCAATACACATAACGACTTAAAAAAATTAACATTCGTAATAGTTAAATTATTTATCAAAATTAGGTTTTGTTATCAGCTTATTTGCTCATTATTTTTTATCGTTTAAAATCGGTTACATTTAAATCATAATCTGCTGTAGTTTTAACTTACGATATAAGATAAAATTTCAATGAACATTCCTTCGCACTTTGCAAGTAAACAATTCAAACGTTTCACGGTATAAATAAGGTATAAAAATTACATTACACACGTAAAAAAGTTCAAAATGGCGAGCGATACTTTCACCGATGCAGATTAATCATCACTGAGAAAATAAATTATGCAAATAAGCAAATAGGTGAATATCGTTTAAAATGACTACACAAATAAATTAGTAGTTCAATATTTCAAGTAATTTCTATTACGTTCAAGCATATTCAACACGGTTGTACTATAATCACCTTATGAAATAATAACACCAAAGGAGAAACAATCTAAACTTCTTATTGTTCGGTTTGTTTATCTTATTACGTTTAAGTTAATATTGTTTGTTTTCAACCGACTTCAAAAAGGAGGAGGTTATCAATTCGTCTGTATTTTTTTTTTTATATGTCTGTTACCTCATAATTTTTCACTGGATTTTGATAATTTTTTTTTGTTTGAAAGGTAGTGCTTCCCGTGGGGCCCCATTTTAATTTTATCCTGTTACGATGATGGTATCCTTATGAAAACGATATAAGTCTTAAATGTGCATTATGTATGTGCGCGATAAATAGGTGAATAACTCAAAATTGTGCCAACCAATTTTAATGATTCTTTTTTTATTATAAAGGATATACTTCAAGGGTACTATGGTGAAAGTTTGGTAAGGTTCTGAGCATAGGATCCATGACAAAGTAACGGTACGGAAGGGAACGGAACAATTCTAAGGAGCACGTTAGCGATACGCGGCCGAATCTTTTAGAAACAAAAATTTTGACAAAAAAAAACCGACTTCAAAAGAGAAAAAAAATAATATGCTCTAAAAAGTAAAAAATAATTGCTTATTATTCTACAACTTAATAATCAAGCAACTTATTCTACTTACCAATATGTAGGTACGTTCTGTGTTTCCACGCAAGGAGATAAGTATGTACCTACCTACTTTGAATCTAACTTAACACAAACCTATGAATAACAAACAATGATCACAATATTTTTTAGATTTATACTATGTAAAATGAAATTAAAAATATTTAGACTATTTAAAAGTCAGCAAAGTTATTACGATAATATATTATAGTTAAAATTATTGTTATTTTTGGAGGCGGTGTCAGCCAAGGTAGGTTTGTAAATATATGATATACTCCAAATTTGTAAATCTGGTCTATCGATAAATACACTTCTTCTTGATGTTTTTTTAAACCCTATACGTACATAGTGGTCCTATATAATGACAGAAAATTGGAATCAAAATTGAGTGTTTAAGCAAACATGTCTACCGTCAGGTATTACAATTCATGAACTTTTCTCCTAATCCAAGACAAAGAAAAGTCATTCAGATTTACTATTACATTTCCTGTTGAACGTTTTGTTTGTTTTGGCAGAGTATGAATTTTGTTTGTGATTTATTTATTTACAATCGACTTTTTCTTTTGTCTTACATCCAGATGTCGATACACCTGCATCGAATTGTTAACAAAAAAAATATTCGCAATCGTACACTATTGTACAATATTTCTTTTATGTTTAAGAAAAGGGTTGTCATAATTGGCCGTATAACAATAAGCAATAAAAACACAGATGTTGGTAATTTATTTAGACAAACTTTACCGGTAATTTTAAGAGGAACTAGAGCAGACATTGTAAGGTCTTGCCTTAAAAGTTCACCGTTATGGAAATTTGTCCATACCTTAAAACTATCTACGAATATGAGAGCACATTTGGGGGAAGGAAGTACAAATTTTCCTTCAAAGTTACTTTTAATAGGAGATGGAAAAGTACCTCATTCTGAAAACAAAATTGAAATTGATCGCGATTTAGGAGAAAAAGTGACTAGCATAGAGGATTTAATATCAAAAGTTTACCCTAATATCGTCGAAATAGAAAATAAAGATTACCAATGGATGTGTCAAAGGGCAATATTGGTGGCGAGAAATAGTAGCGTTGACGAAATTAACGACCTAATTTTAACCAAACTTCCAGGCGATATAACTACCTACACATCTATTGATAATGTAATGGATCAAGAAGATGCTGTCCATTACCCGCAAGAGTTTCTCAATTCTTTAAACCCGAGCGGCCTTCCACCACATTCCCTGAAGTTAAAAATAGGTGCTGCGATAATTTTACTCAGAAATCTTAAACCACCAAATTTATGTAACGGGACCCGCCTTCAAGTAAAATTCCTTCGCAATAACGTGATCGTTGCAACAGTTTTGACTGGTCCGGCAGTTGGTCAAACAGTGCTTATATCTCGCATCCCAATGATTCCAAATGATTTACCTTTTAATTTTAAAATAATTCAATTTCCCATTAAGTTATCTTTTGCCGTAACCATTAATAAATCACAGGGCCAAACATTTAAACACGTAGGAATCGATTTACGTCAAGACTGCTTTTCACACGGCCAACTATATGTCGCGTTGTCAAGATCGGGTTGCGGGCAAAATCAGTATGTTCTTCTACCACAAGAAAATAAAACTAAAAATATAATCTACGCTAATGTACTGTAAAACATATTATTAAATCTTATTGACGATTGTAATAACAAAAACCAACGTGAGCAATCAAACGATAATCATGATAGTGTTTCCGACAACTACGCGAACGAAGTCGCGGGCACAGCTAGTAGATCATATATTACGAGTCGTATTCGCGTGTTGGGAATTTCGTACTTTTCTCTGTAGGATTTTCAGTTGGATTTTTCTCCAGCTTTTGTTCAAATATATACTTACTACTAAGGAATTACTAATATTCCTATTTACCCCTCCATTTAAACTTAAAACTTGTAAAATATTAAAATATTTTCTACGTAAAATTGTGGACGAAAATAGCTCAAGAGGTCAGGATCGATCCTGCGACTTTTTACTTCGCTAGTCGGCCCTTCAACCATTGCACTAATGACGATTACAATATAAAATGTATTAATATTAAATTAATTATAAAAATAAAACAATTTTTTTAAATATAATTTCCGCCGTACATCAACATTTAAAATTAGAGGTCGTTTATTTTCGCTATAGTCGTGATTGAGTCTATAAGCAATGTTTGAGTACCAAACAACAGACAGGTACAACATTGACCTTAGAATGGTCTTTCACTTTATATATGATGCCTTAAGAAACACCATCACATAATGGCTGAGGCGATATAGCTCAGCGGCAGCTGCAACTGTTTCTGCTAGTTAATACATATCAGTTAACATTAATGGTTTTTGTCAATTCGTATAATGTACTGCTAGAATCAAATCAACTTGATAAATACCAATGCATATTAAACACTCTTAAAGAGTCTAAAGTAATTGACATATATAGCAATAACAATCCGAATAGGATACCGTAAGACGACAAGTTACAACACGTTCAAACACGTTTAGATTAAAGCGCCGCTACGGGAAGTTACTAGTCTCTACACAAGCTTAAAAGCCAGATGTGCATCGATGCAAGGAAGGCGTCTATAAATAATAAATATTTATCATTTTTACAGCGCTTCCGTAATTAATGTACAGAAATAGACGCATCGCATTCAAATTGAGGGAACGAGGAAAATATTGGAAACCAAGGTCTGTTTTTTATGAAGTATATCAAAGTAACAGTCGAGAGATGGACAAAGACTACGTGTTTTCAATATTAAATCTGTATTTCAAATTACATAATCCGATCATAAAATCCAACGTGGTTTACGTTACGAATGGCCTAAAATTTCTTGACGTAATCGTATTAAGAAAATAGCAATATCTACTACTATTATATAAATATTGTATTCTGATAAAAGAAGGTGTAGACTAGTAAAATGATGTATATATATTACATTCACTTTAACAGCCTGTAAATTTCCAACTGCTGGGGCTCCGTTTGAGGAGAAGGTTTTAGAGCATATTCCACCACGCTGCTCCAATGCGGTTTGGTGGAATACACATGTGGCAGAATTTCGTTGAAAATAGACTACATGCAGGTTTCCTCACGATGTGTTCGTTCACCGCCGAGCACGAGATGAATTATAAACACAAATTAAGCACATGAAAATTAAGTGGTGCTTGCCTGGGTTTGAACCCGAAATCATCGGTTAAGATGCAAGCGTTCTAACCACTGGGCCATCTCGGCATATATATTATATTTGTTTTTTTTTTCTTAACATGTTGAAGATGATAACCTCTTGACCTATTTCGACCACGGCGGCTATTCTCAAGGGAGACTAATATAGGATATAGTGTGTGCATGTGTTGCACACACAAATACACTCTCATTATCGGATGGGAAGGCAAATATGCCACGAACGGAAAGAGGTCAAATGCAGGCCCACTTTCCGAGTCATGGGAGTGTAAACACTACCGACTTCTATACTGTTACTCTGTCAATGTTTTAGAGCAAAATTCAATAACTCTTTTGCACCCTGAACCTTGGAGTCGGTTGTCTCTTACGCTGGCCTCTCGACTAACGAGGTACTATCGAGGTATCTAATGTTATTCCATCACAGAACATGTAATCACATTAAATAGTTTAAAATAGTTATCCAGATACCCAGACATACGGCCAGTCGACTTTGTTTTATACTCTTTATTAACTAATTATAAATAGTTTAATAGCTGAGTCTTGCGGCCTGGACCTAGCATTGGCAGCACACTATAAGCTCTAAATTGCTCTCTTCAAATATCACCGTAATATAACGTACTCTAATTAAAAGATATACAGTACATATATTCTATTATTGATAATTTTTTGTTAATAAATATATTTCTAAGATAATATGAGTTTCGACTGAGATAAATCTAATATGCATTCAGTCTATTTAAATTAAGTAGGTAAAAAAATTTAGAAAAGTAACAGCTCATTAAATCAACATACTGAGATAGTATTCCTATTAAAAGCTTTTTCCATCACTTCTCGTTACCGTTCATGCCTTTTTAAATTCTACTAACTCAAAAATCGAGTTGCATTTGGATCGAAGTTGCATCAGTATGTAATCGGGATCGTATCATAATCGAGATATATATATATCATCATCCTCATCATCCTCCTGCCCTTATCCCAATTTTATTTGGGGTCATCGCAGCATGTCTTCTTCTTCCATACTTCTCTGTCAGACGTCACTCACAAAGTAACATTCTTTCCAGCCATATACAGGGTTATTGGTATTTCGACGTATTCCCGTTAGGAGGTGATAGGGGTGATTATTCGCGATAATTTTAACCCCCATATGCATTATGCAAAAGTGAACCATTTATGAGTTATCCCGTTTTTTAGATTTTTTCAAAATAAATTAAAAATGCGACTTCAAAAATTTGTTTAAATAAAAGTATCAATCAAAATATATTTTTTTAACTATCGCATTACCAATAAACCTGTATATATATAGAATAGGTATAGGAACGTAATCGTTATATGGTAGCAGAGTTTACTTATAGGTATTGCTTGATACGTTCATTCCGCACAAGAGAAATTATAAAGACAAGTGAAGAATTTTATTAGATCATGTGTACTTAATATTGCACGACATCTTATACAACTATGCTATCTCGATTAATATGATAAATAAAAAATAACTTTTACTTTACAAAACACTTTCTTACGCTCAAAACTGACAACTTCATTCAAACAAATCAAGTGTTGTACAGAATATGTATTTTCTCTCCCGAGAGAATAACAATGAAAACAGGTTGCTACGTCCGTGTAAGGCAAACAATTTACTTATTAGAAGCGCAGAAAAATGTGGCGGTTAAAATGGTGCTTACCTTTAATTATAAACTTAAAAAATATTATAAACAGTTACTTTTTATACAAATTATACGACATACGATTTAATAAGGTAGAGCTATGTCAGGTTAAAAAATGTTTGCGATTGTCATATTATTTTGAAATATATTTGAAAAAATAAACGAAAAAAATACTAATTTTTTTTTTTCATAAAGCTGAAAGTGACCTTACAAAATATATAATGAGTATAATTTATATAAAATGGGTTACTGCTTGTGCTGTGTGACGGTTGATATTTCTTATTATTTTAAGTAAAACTTCTTAAATTTTCTAATTGAACCAAACAACGAAGAAGTTTTGTAATTTAATAAAATTGATATGTATATATATATCAATATGTATGTATATCTCAATATGTATATATATCAATTTTATTAAATTAAGAAACTTCTTCGGTTTTTGGTTCAATTAGAAAATTTAAGAAGTTTTACTTAAAATAAATTAAAGAACAACTATTTCAATTTCTTTATTTAACGGCCATTACCATTTTAACAATACAAATATTTTTATAACGACATTTTAGAACACCCGGCTACTTTTTGCCACCGCCGATGACTCACAGAGTCAACGATCGCGTCGACCACATCTCTGATCGCTTTTTTTCAAAATACGAGCTAACACACGCATTCTAACTGTGACGTTAGAAAACATTGATATTATTTATAATGTTTTTATAACGATATCATATCAAGATGTAGCATGATTGAAGAGAAGTTTCTAACAACTGTTATTTCTACAATTTATAATAATAATGATGATGATATCCTTACACTGTGCAGGAGTGATTATAGTGCACAAATGTGTGCGCAAACATTCTGTTCCCTACTTCATAATACGATGTGTTAACAATGCAACACGATCAGAATTCAGGCGCAAGGCCAACGACTTTAGATGTCCAAGACAAAGAGTGTCGACACTACCTTCTGGCAAATTCCGGGTTGATATATTTCTTCACCCCGTCCCGGTATTTAACCGAGCTAACCACTACACTAGCAAATATATAATAAAACCTAATTCTGCTTAAGATGACCTTAACAAGTAAAGCCGTTAGTAATGGTTAGTGTGCCTTTAAAACTCGACTCCAGTTTCGTTTATATTACAGATTAATCTTATTTTAATGGATATTTTTTAAATTCCTCTCACGATCCGCCCCACTTTTATGTCTGACATTTATAATGTTCACCCTTTAGTGTTTTAAAATGCATATCACGTAATGGTAGTGTTACAATCACACCAATTAATCTACTATGAACGCGATCTCCAAAAAATGTTAAGTATGACGTCATAAACATAGATATATATCAGATACAATAGATAATGGTATGTTTATGTTAAAAAAGATTAAGAGTGGAATTGTGAACAATTATTTTTTTGTTTTTAATAGTTTAAAATAAATTTCGGTAACTAACAAGTATTTGGAATTTAATGAATTGAATGAATAAATACGATTTTGCTAAAGCTAATGCTAGCTTCTAAATTATTAAAGCCAGCTAAGATTACGGTCAAACTATATTTTAGATCATAATTGATTTGTATAGAAAATGCAAGCAAGCATAATATATATTTCTCTTTAACTTCACAATTAGATAAGCAAAAAGTAAAAATTATAATCATCGGGCTGTTATGTATGGTAGAAAAAAAGTAATAGATCGACAAGAATCAAATAACAAATGGAATAAATCTGTCGGAAAAATGGAATAAAAAACAATGAGAATGTTCCAAAAATGGGACGACTAAGAATGTTCGGGGAACATCCTATCGGACGAAGGGAGAATTTTAAAGAGGTACCTTTATTTGGAGATGTTTGGATACCAATGATGAAAAAAGCACAAGTCCAGATACAAACGTTCTGATCTTTAAATACCTTGACGAGTTATATCTAACTTAGAAGTTTTAATTTTTTTAATATAAAGGTGACATAGAAAGTTAAATATTTATCCATTAATTATTGTAATATCACAGGAAAAAAATAAAACATTTTCTTTAAATGAAACTTTTTTTAATTAAGTTATTTTTTTGTTGTATGTACTCGAAACAACTTCCTTTTGACAGACGACCAGCAGTCGATCACGAGGCTTACCTGAAAGTCAAGTCACATGAACTTGTTACGAGAATTATAATATTAATTCATTATATACAGTTTTAATTAAAAAGGAAAGTATTTAAACAAAAAATTTTCTTTAATTAGCCTGTACTAAGTGTCACAAGAGCCGAGATGGCCCAGTGGTTAGAACGCGTGCATCTTAACCGATGATTTCGGGTTCAAACCCAGGCAGGCACCACTGAATTTTTATGTGCTTAATTTGTGTTTATAATTCATCTCGTGCTCGGCGGTGAAGGAAAACATCGTGAGGAAACCTGCGTGTGTCTAATTTCAACGAAATTCTGCCCCATGTGTATTTCACCAACCCGCATTGGAGCAGCGTGGTGGAATATGCTCCATACCTTCTCCTCAACGGGAGAGGAGGCCTTAGCCCAGCAGTGGGAAATTTACAGGCTGATTATGTTTATGTAAGTGTCACTACCAAGCGCAAAAATAAACATTCATATGTGCAATTGAAATAATAAATTTGCTCTATACTTTTTACTGCATGGCAATTAAATATATTGAGAAGTTGCCAATTCACGAAACTCTTACATGATATCATTTTAAGAACTACGATATATTTATCGTAGTTCTTAAAATGATTATTATAAGTAATAATATTTTAAAAATTAAATATCTTAACGACACTTCGTAAACTAGGTTAAATGAACCTTTGCAATTATTGGAAATCGAAGCAGTAATATTACGAACTATTAACACGTAAAAGACTATCATTATATCGATTTAAACTATTCTACGAATGGCGATTTAACAGCAATTACGATCTTATAATAATCGTTATCAATATATGTATATATGTATCCACATTACAAATATATTTTAGCTTGTATTTTTAATGTGTTGATGCGATGCACGTATGAACAGCTTATGTCCTGTCGGGGCAGCGAGAAAAATAACAAATAAGATATTGTCTAAGCTTTATTTGCTCATGGGTTCGGCTAAAAGAGAAAACTTTTATGAACTAAAATAATCTAGAGACTATTATAAACATAGTTTATGTAAGTAAAATTTATTGAAAAAAAAATTGGGCACGCATGAATTAAAATAATATAACCCATTTGGCGTCTAAAGTAGCATTTGATTACATAATTAAGACATTTGTGAAATTCTATGTATGTAGGTTAAATTTAGTATTAGCAATAAAGATTGAGTGAGCTAAAAATGCCAACACTCTGCTATTTAAGACGTCATAAACCATGACATTCATCACGTGTCATGGAAATACAGTTTCTTAAATTACATTGGCTCACTCAAACCAATCATGCAAGAATATTTATGCTCTAAAATTGTTTGTTTTTTGATATGTATTTATATTATTATACATATTATATATATTATTATACATATCTAAGTTTAAGTTAATATCCCACTCTTAAACTTAGACCTACTGTAGAGAAGAGGGTATAGTTCTTATTTCGCCAGCCCAAGTCTATATATTTGATATGAATATAATAGTTAAGAATAAATACTTTGATCAAATCAATCACTATTTTGATCAAAGTGTAAGCATAGCCGCAGGTTGTCTGTATAGTAAAATATTACGTGCCAAAATCATAAAGCAGAAATCGTGAAAGTTAAACTGTTTGAGTAATCAGATTGACCATAAAGAAACCGTCAGATTGGGTGCGGTTAATAATTTATCTTCCATCCACTGCATTGATAACAATTTCCGACCTCGATTCTACATGCAAAAACCTAAAATTCAACATGGATATAGACAGACAAAGTTACTTTCGCATTTATAAAATTAGTTTATATGGTTATATTTAAACATCTTGGTTTGAAATGGCGTTTTCGATACCGGTTGTTGTTTTAATATTGGATGATATGTAATAAAACGAATCAAAAAGTACTTCAAAATGTTGATTTTCCTAATAACTTTTTTTTTACTTTTTCACCTCAGAAGTCCGTCATTTATGGTTATTATGTTGTAATTATTAGGTAATATTTTTTATTCTTCTAAGTTTCCTTGCAAACTGTAAACAAAACTTCGCGAAATTAAATTTTCGCATAGAACTGTCACGATTGTCTTGTAATGTGATTTTTTTCAAATATAGTGTACTACTGTACCAATTACTTCCTCTGGTTGAATCTAAATTCCGTTCGTATGGGTAAACAAATAATCAGACCTCCTGTAATAATACGTATTAGTTTAATTAGTTTTTGAATAAATACGTAAACAAACTCTGCAATATCCCGCGTTCCTCATCAAGCTCACGAACCCCAAAAAAACAATCCCTTGAGATGTATGCAATATTTTATTTGGGATTTAGATCAGTCTTAAAAATACAACTGAATTAACTAATTTAGTCCAGAGATCAACAGCTCTGAGATAGTTTCGTGGATTTAACAGAAGAAATTTACAGAACGGTTGTTAATTAACTAAAGTATTTATACCCAAATATGCGACAGCTTCTCTAGCTGTATATATTATTTTGAATTAGATAAACAAATATTATAAAACGAGCATCTGACCAAAGGATGTCTCCATCCGCAACAGCAAGGCAAGCGCAAGTCACTGTGCCAAGTGCGTGTGTGCCACACAGGCCATAAACGTTTAAACTACACTTTTTATACAACAATTTTTAGTCTCAAAAATGCTTTAAAGTAATTACTCTGTCATTTATTCTGATAAGAATCAATACTGAGAGAAATAAATCGAACGAAAGTTGCCGTACATTACGTTTGATATAACTGTTACATTTTACCAGCGATCATCTGAATAGTGTCCACTCTGATTTTCGGTATATAAATGTTCAAAACCTTCATAAAAACCCATCTTGATGCCCGGACAGGTTTACAAATGAAAATACAAATATTAACATATTCCGGTTTTCATTTTGTCGTTTACGAATTACCGAAGATTGATGGAATGCTAAATTATATGTTGGTTCCGTCAGACGAAATTGGTTTGGGAAATACTCTAAAGCAGCACTTGGTCATAAAAACAAGGGACGCCTGTGGGAACGAGTCGGCTTTATCCACATTTCTTTTTTTTTTTATTCGACCTCCAATCTCGAAGCAAGGAGTTATTTCGACCGATTAAATTTTTATAGTAGTCCATTATGTATTAACGACGTGATATCCAATCAATTATGAATATCATTTTATTTTCTTGTGACAAAAGTTTCAATATTTAATTAGTGATGATTATAAAATGCGGCATGCCTTAAGGAATTCAATGGCTTAAAAAATAATACCTTTTTATATTTAGTTGTTTTTTTTTTTTTGAGCTGAACCCTCTTAAATGGTGATTTTGTGTCATTCATTTTACTTCTTTTTCTTTTCTTTTGTTAAAAGGAACGACAACGACACGAAAACTAACCTAAACTAAAAGATTCAGTACAAAGTTTATTTTAATTTCAATTGAATATTTCAATTCATTTTATTATAATCTATACTTCATTATAGAAAATAACTTACACAAATACCTATAGTCGAAATCAACATATGATCTAGTTTGAACTAGTAATTTTGTAAAAATAATATAATTTATCCTACACAATTAGCATTTTTAAATTACGAACGGTGAACATTAAAATGATTGCGTGCAAATGTGTGGCACAAATTATTACTTGCGAAAGGGTCGGGCCCTATTAAATGCTAGATTTGAAAAATAGTTCTTATTACAATAGTATAAGAGCTATAACGGTTGATATGTATCTCTGTATGACCCATTGTACCTCATTGTTCTCAGAACGTGGCAGATCAATTCACAATACCATCCCTCACGTACAGGAACGTAAAACTAGACCTTATAGGCTTTATTACTTTAAATTTAAAGACTACTATTCATTGACAGTTTTTTCAAGCTTTAACTCGTGGTTACTATTTATAGAAGTAACAATACCGGTTAATTTTATTTTAAACATGGACTTTCACACGTTTTGACATATAGATTGAATACGAATAACGCTTAAATGTAACTCGTTAGGTATTTTTATCGTTATTTCTTCATTTGTAAGTCTGACAAGCAATCGGAATGCTTGATAAGTGGTGACCACTTACAGAAATTGGTTCTGTAAGAAACACTAACTATTCTTTAAATTCCTAATGCCCCTCGAAGCATTGGAACTAAAAAGATAAGGTGGTATAATACACTGGCTCACTGACCTTTCATTGACACAATAAATAATAGTACTACGGTATTCATATTTAACGGTAGAATAGAATAACTTGTAAGTGGAGTCTTCCCACATTAACTTCATAAATACCGGTTACAAGTTATATTATAGTAATTAAATATCTATACATACATCTACGTAGAAACAACCTTAGGACATCTTGATTTAAAGGGAGACCAACTACAATTTTTAAATTCTGGATGAATTGGCTGAATGAATCGGCTCATTGAAAGTGTCATTTTTATCAAAACACATATATAGAAAAAAAAATGTTTAACAGGTAATATTAAAATACGATTTTAAAATATGTATGTACTTGTAAACTCTACTTTTTCAAAGTGACTATTTTTATTAACATTAAAATTGTTAATTTGTCTCGCTTTCTTAACTGACTTAGTAGGTCCTATTAATAAATTAGACTTAAATTTTAATTAATTCAAGGCAGGCTTTTGAATAACTATTGTCTAATTAACTGTAAATTATTTTAATTATCATATACACCTAAGAGATATATATATCTACATAATATAAACTTAAGTATAATATAAAAATTAATTACATTGTTTTCTATATCAGATGTGACCATGCTTTTTGTTAAAAATAGTTTCAGGGAATGAGTAAAGAAAATTTTGTTAATATGTATTTAAAAAATAAAAAAGTATCGTTTTGAAAAAATGAAACCAAATTTATAAATTAGCGGTGAGTAACAAAGTGTATTATTCACTCAGTTACTTACATTACTTACAGTATATTACTGTAAGTAATTAACTACCTACAGTATAATGCTAAACTTACTCATTCAAACTTTCGTCTGCTTACGAATTAAAAATATTTTATATTTTAAAACAATAGTTTTTATGGTATAACTGCGGCTGTTCAGGAAAACAATAATTCTTTCATTCACAATGGCACGTTTATAGAAAATAGAACAATAATCGCAAAGGGCACTCTAATCAGATTAGTGCGATCTGTGTATGTATGCGTAGCGTCATGCGTCACTCATTCATTCTCATTCGCGTCGGTGATTCGGACCGTGCAGGTCGTCAGCGCGCGCGCCGGCCTTTCAACGAGCAAAATTTAAAAAGCCGTTGTAATAAGTTGAATTAAGTAAAACTTAGAATAAAATTGTGCGTGTAAGTGAAGTGCCGGACAAGTGTGTGACCTTTAAGTGAAATGTTTAACTAAGTGCAGGAAACATGAATTCAAAAAAACTGGAATACTTTAATGATAATGACTCCGTGGATGAGAAAATTAATCTCAGCTGTCTAGGTGAGTTTTTGTGTCTCAATTTTGTTCACAATGTGTTTATATGGAATGTTAATTGACTTTGATGCCATGGAATTACAGAGGTGTTTGTGCATAGCTGATAGGAATATCGAGGAAGCTACGTGCCTTAAATGATAAGATGTGGCGGGACAGCTATTAATGACTGACAAATAAATTGACAAGTGTTCTGATTACTGCACAATAAAGTTTATTGATACATTGTTAATTATAGATCATATTTGTTATTTATAAATTCGATAACGAATCTAATAGTAGATTATTTGAGACAAATATCATGTTAGATTTAAAATCGTTTGCTTATTTACTATTAATAAATACAAATAGTCATCCTATTGCTCTTGTTTAAAAGTAACAATTATTACTAAATATTTTTAACACTATAGTCTTAAAATTAAATATTTTAATTTTCATTATTTTAATTTTCATTATATTAATTTTCATTACTCTATAGGAATTTCATAACATTTCATGTCATGCATTTAATGATTGAAAAGCGGAGGAGTGAATCAATGAGTAATCTTAAAGATTTTTTATATTCTGACTCAGCCGTACTAAAACTATTACTTAAAGAAAACTTTTCTATTAAACTTACACAAACAAAGTTACCTCTAAAGAAAAAGAATAGAATATTTATATAAAAAGTAAAACTAGCAATCTTCTTGCATTGCCCAGAGGCTAAAAAGGACCAGTACTTTTGTCTCTGTCTAATGCAAAGCTTTAGAATAGGTGAGATGGAGTCATTATCTTGTAACTGTGTGGGTTCGTCTGCCTATGCGGTATGCGCTGCACTGTTAACAATAACATCAAAATGTATAAAATAATGAAAAAATAGATTTAAGTAATTAAGAATACAAACCTCGATCAATCAAGGCAAAAGTCAAAAATTGAAGTGGAAAATTTTCGACAAAATAATAATACAAAACTAATAAATTATTTATTTACAAGATTATTTAATAAACCATGTCGTACACTAAGTGAATCCTTATAAATTTGCTTTTTTTTAAGTAGAAATATTCAAATATGATTTATTACTAAACCCAATCTTCAAATCTGCTGACGACACGATGACCCAAATACATGATATAAACAATCTAAATGGTGCTATCTCGTTTGTCTGGACTCGTTAATGACCTTAAGAGTATTAAGACGTACCATTGCATGTGTAGAAATTTTTATAGTTACTAAAATCTTTATAGATTCCTTTTATTTATTAATTTATTGGCAATTTAATTTATTTTTGTGAACGAATGCATAGACAACATTAATATAAATAATGTGAAACTAAAAAAAACATACGTATTAAAATATCCATTTATATTCAGAATCTCTTAGGAAATAACTGTAACGTATTTCCTGAATACGAGTTTTTTTTATAGACAGCGTCTAAATAGAGTATATTTAGTTGTTTCTATTTATGTTTTGCAAGTATTATGAGCAACTTGAATCTGTTATATGTTCATTTTACAACTAAATTTGTACAATTTCACGCCTTTTAAATGTTTATTACCTTTTTTTAGCATTCGCTGAGTGATGAGAATGCTTTGCAGACTATTCAAGGATAGAATAAACCAGTTTTGATGTCGCTTATCATGATTGAATGCATAATATGTATTATTATTTTGTGCAAAACGTGCATGACTTTGATACAGGTATTTTAATTCCAACAGATTTTTGCTGTTGTGCTTAAATTAAAAATTGTATAATTACGTAATATTTTAAATGTATTGAATTATTGTTTTAAAACAGTTTGTTCATTCGAATACACCTGACGACCTTTTGTAAAGCTTTCCAATTTTATAAGGTAATAAAAATAATAACGTATTTGATCAAGTAAAGCCGGATAAAATACGGTTAAATTGCCGTAATTCGAGTCATAATCCCGAGCTAAACGTTTCAAGCTTTCACTTACATCAAATGGGATTTAAGAGGATATTTTGATAGTAACACAAAAGCAGTTTTCTTTGATTAATTTAATGGTTCAGATTACGCTACCTGTCATAAAAGTGGTTTTACTAGAAGAGAAACTTCATTGTCGGTTTCGTATCGTAATGTTAGACGACCGACTTCGAATTGGAAGTGGCTGGTTATTTGTTCAAGTATTTTTTTTGTTAGACTCAACATTCAAGTACGCACGACCGTGTAGCCTCTACTCCTATAACTATGTAAATATTTCAATATCTTTGTATGTTCATGTCATAGATAACGTTCATGATTATTATGTTCACTATTGGAATATTCAATCTAGCTTTAACATTTAAGGAGTATAATTTATGTATCGACGTTGAAAACATAGTTACTATTTAATAATATTGTTATATTGCAATTGTTATTTAACAAAACCTACAATATCAAACATATTTTATAATACATTTCAATGTATTATGATTTTTTTTTCTTAGTTACTTCCAATAACTATCTCAAATCATCTTTAAATAATAAAAATAAAAATATATTTAACATATTGATGTTCCTACATCAAGGTCTTTATTGCGTTAAACATTTTATACATTATATTTTTTGATAACCCTTTTTAATAGGACAAAGGCGCGAACATCTTGTGTGGTCGGCTGATTAACTCGCAAGGATCGGTTATAAACGTATTTAGCACTACCCTTTGTGATTTTTGAAGGGTAATGAGGTGAGACTGATGAAGACTTCCATAGTTTAAACTACCGAAAATCGTTTGAGTTACTTTCGTACACGACAGCGTTTCGTTAATTTTATCGAACTCTCAATATTTTTAAACATAATACAATTCAAAACATAAGACATACATGATACCAAACGCTACTAATAAAATGTACTGAATAGGTGTTGATTAAATCATATTTATGAAATATATTAATACAAGCAATTTGAAAGACTTAAAATCTAAAGAGTTTCATTTTAATATAACCTTAAATCTAAGATCTAAGTCCCAAATGTTAGATACTTATATAAAAACAAAAAAATAAATATTTGGGTCTAACAATGAGATTTTGATTAAGATTATAGGTATTTTTATAATTAATGCAAAGGTCATAGACAGGATGGATAGATCATTAACCCCATGATACAATGCGGGCGGTGCATATTTTAGCAAAGGACTGGGATATAAAAATTCCAAATGTTAAAAGTAATTAAAATAGCGGCTCGATGAAAAGTAACTTTACGATCATGCTCGGTTTCGATAAAGCGATTGATAGTATGTTTAATATAATGAAAGTAAAGATGTAGATAATACTGATGCAACCGTAAAATGTAAACAGAATATTTTATAATCAGCAATATCTAATTGTGAAAGCAGTACAAGTACTGGTATACTGAACTGACTTAACCTGTAACAACAAAAAATATAATGTATTTAAATCAATTAATGTAAAATATTGATATTAAGAATGCAGATCTATGAAACTAATTAATAGTCATTTTTAAGGTTACTTGGCAAACGCTGACATCAATACGATTGCTAGATTCTACATAAAAATGTGTCTTCGAATTTAGCACATGGACTTTTTTCAAGGTTTCGTGTAGTAAGCATGATAATGCTTACTCTGAATTTATTTGTTTTGATTGTAAGACGATTCTCTTTTGTCAATGTATTTGATATAACGAACGTGATTAAAGAATAAATCGAAAAGTCGCTTTATGTTGGAAATTAAATAATTGAAAACAATTGACAACAAAATGCAACTATAGTCTCCAATATAAACTTGTTTTAAATAAATAAGAGAATTTAATTTAAAAATAGAATAAGAAAATAAAAAATAAGAATAGAGTAATAATCTTTGTGGTACAGGATTTTCTCTATCAGAGTATTATTGTTTTAAGGTGAATTTGGGAAGCAAATGAAGACAGGGCACCTAAACAAACACAAATACAACCCGAAGTTTAAAATGGAAAAGTCACTAATTGTTTCCCTAATATTGACTATGCTTTTTGAACACCGTTCCGTGGAACATATAATGTACATAAATATACAAGTGGCTTCATGCGTATTGAATAGATGTGATCATTTAACCGTTGTTGTTTTTGATAATCTTATATTTACTGAATTCGCTGGCAACTTGACTTCATCAATCTAAGGAAGTTTAGAAAACATAAGACTCCTATTATAGTAAGTGACTATAATTTTTTTATTTTTTTACGTAGCTGAGGTAATAAAATAATAAAATTGATGACGTAAAATGACTGTTCAAGTTTCAATTAACATTACTGACACTGTTAATTTAAATAGAAAAGTCGGCAAGAGACTTTTGGTAGTAAATATTCTCAAAAGGCGATGGAACAACTCAAAATTACCTTTTCGTTTCCAAACAAGGATTTAGGTTTAATATGAGAACAAGAAACCGGTATAACACAACAATTAACACTAGAAACTATAAATGGTGTAATTACACACCTGGACGTGGTGGTTTGCTCGCTAAATTAGCGTGTAGTTCAACGAACCTAAACTCAGTTGTGTTGTATAGAAATCTTGTTTCCTATGAAGTAATTTATGGGACGTCAAAAAGTCATATCACATTGAATACGAAACATACGATAGATGATTAAAATTTAATGAAATATTTAAATCGAGGAATTTGATTTCGAGGAAAAAATAAACATGCAGATACTTAATTTCAAAAATATTATGAAAGTATATGTAATCCTTAGTAGTTCTATTTGAAATGTAGTCATGTAAAAGCCGCACCTAAAACTATTAAATCAAAATTACTTTAAATGTACCTATTAATATGATATGTATATTATATCGTCTCGTTTCAATAACATGGTTATGAAACCCAACTTCATTGATCGAAGGTCTAACTATAGACGGTTAAAATTGTTGTACCTAATATCCAAGAACATATTTTTTGTGTACATGCAACTTATATGTAAAGGGTCAATAAGAGAAGGGTCGGCTCGAACGTTGGAGACAGGTGTTTGAGTTCGCGTTTGGGAGTTTTTTGCTCCTTTATCGATCGCTATTGCTCGATCTTTTTATGGATTCTCTTCAATATGTCTTTTTTGGCCGTTAAAATACTTGTAGATCTTCTGTCCTTATGTTTTATACTTCTAAACATTACCTTTCTATCGTATCAATTTCACGTTAAATGTTACACGAGACTAATGAAAAGAAACATGAAAATACATTAGTCTCTCATTTTACAATTAAATGTGAAATAAAACCATTTTCAAATGTTAATATTACGTATCCAATTACTACACTACACAATAAATAGAATAAATGAATGGGCAATATCAATTCAATCATCAAGCTTGTCTTAAACAACGATCATGAACATCGAAACAAGACATCGGTTAAAATTATATAAGAGGTTAGATCTGGTAATTAGTTTTATGATTGCATATTTCTAATTATCATTCAAAATTGACACTCATCAAAGCATGTTTGTCATTTAATGTTACCGAATGTTGGTTTCATATATTTAATGATTATAAAAAATATTATGAATACATTAATATTAATAATTAAAACAAAATCATTAACAAACAGCGGGATGCAAGATCATATACGTGGGTGTCGAATGATCCTACTATCTTGCTCACTCGTGTAGTGTTAAATGAAACAAAAATCGAGGCCAAGAAAGATACGAAATATTTTTTATCATTAAAAACCAGTGTTCCTGATCCTTCATTGATATTATCTTTTAGTAGATGCAAGTCGTACTCTTACTACCATCGCATATAACAACGCTGCCAAATTTCATTTAAAAACATGTACAAGAATACTAATAATAAATTTATATCATTTCATTTAACACTAACAACACCTGTGTACAACAAGACACAAACAGCTACGACGTCATATAAAAATATGCTAGTGAAATTAAAAACGAAACTTATTCAAATAGGTTAAATAATTATATTCATAATCCAATAATATAGGTATATGCGACTACATAAATCAACTTTGAAAACACAGAAAAATTTCAATATGGTCCAGATATACTGGTTGCATCACAAGAATCACTACCTGTTAATGGTATAAAAAAGGACTCCATAAAAAGACCAGCAGTTTCAAAAATCGATACGACAAACAAAATTGAACTTTAACGCATAATAATAAATATTCAAATAGCATGCAAACGTTTGAACCATTATGCCATCTGTCGCTCCACAGACGAAATTAAATATCTTGGTGATAGCAGTCGGATCCCACGCTAATTGAAATGGTTTCGATTCTGTTGTTACTTTTATCATTCTCGAAATAGAATTGATTATTTCTAAAATCTTTTATTTTATACCGTTCGAATTTTTTTTTACATTTAACATCGAAATTGATTTTACAATTGTCGCTTTTGTTGATCTTAAATTGAATTAATTTAAAGAATACTAAGCTTTATCAATTTCTAATACAATTTTAGACAAAAATAACATAAGATTGTGGAAGAAAATAATGGTTCTTGAAAACGTGGGCTAGAGAAATTTCGTCCTATTAAACATTTCCAACATAGTCCAAGATACATAATAATTTGAGGATTAATTATGATTAAACTTCGGACAAAGATCGAAAAGCTAGCTCTTGTTTTATTATAAAATTTTTTATCATGATAAAAACGTTCTTGTGTTTATATGTGTAGAGTCTCGTTTTCCATAGCATATATACAGCAATTTGTTTAGCTATAAGTTCTGTACGTTAGAGATTTATGGAGAAGACAATTAACCATTGATTGTCTATCGAAGGGTTCGCATTTAGTAAGGATTAATGAAACTTAATTTTGTTTCTTCTGATCTCTCTATTAATAATTTATGAAATGAGTACTGTGTTATTTACTGCTGTAGTGGAATAGATCTATGTACATAGGTTATAAATTTTACTGCAAAGATAAATCTGCGGTATTTTATTCTATGTTCAATAGTTAGAAAAGTATTTTCTTAAAAAGTTAATTCTACTTGAACGATTTAGTATACTCGATTTATACTTTAGGTCAAAACACAGCTATAAATATTAAAATCCAGCAGTTCTTAAGTATGTTCTAATAAAGTTTGTCACGTATTTTTTTGAAATTTAAAATTTGGTACTTAATAGCATTAATGTGGAACCCCAAAAATATGCTCATTAAAATTAAATCAATTTTACAAATATCGCAAAAAATAATAATAACGCGACGCAAATTGATAAATTCAAGTTGAAAACTGAAAGTACTTACATGATGCAACTGAACAAGTACACTGGGAAGGTGACGAAACTATATCATATTTTACCATACAAAACCAAATTGTCACTCGATTTTCTGACGTAACGTTCAATATTTAAAGGTCATTGATTTTTTCGTATCGGGAAAGTTGAACATAATGATGTGTTACGTAAAAAAACTCTGACATTATAGGTTTCGTGCTAAGGGGCTCATTTCTTCGAAACAAGTAAAATAATGGTTTTACCAAGAATTTGTTTTCAACTGAGCTTATGCGAGATGACCCAGTGGTTAGAACACGTGTATCTTAATCGAAAATCAGCCTACTTAGTAATAACAAAAAAAAAATTGCTTATAATAATAATAATTGAACTAGAATATTACAAAGCTTATTGAATTAAATCACAAGAACAGATAGTTTTTCTATATAGCTTTTGCAATTCCTCCTTATTGGGCTAAAGCATGTTAAGGAAATTAAACGTGGCTTGTTTGACCTGGACTTGTAAGGCCACCGAGAGCTTTAGTCGTAGGCGTAACATATGAATATATTATGCACGAAACTTAATATCTTGCAAATATTATTTTTGTAAAAAACGAGATCATTAACAATATTTTTAATAACGGTAGATTGATTTAAATTATATCTTTCCACACTTGTGTCAAATAATTGTGGGTTTATTACAGCACTAGCTGCTCCGGTTGATTACATCTGCGTCGAACTTTACTTCTTTATATTAAATGGGCTATCTAACGCAAAAAGATTTCTAAAATCGTATTGGTAGATCGAAATATATAAATAAATATTTCATAAATAGCAAAGATATATTTATTTTAACGATTTATAATATAAGTATTTTATTTAAATATTTTTGTCATAATTGTAGATGGAAAATGTGTCTTTGAATCCATTTTTGAATACATACTTTCAATAATTTTAACTTCAAAGAATAAATGAATAATTTGATTTCTGTTAATCATCTTGATTTGTACCACGAACATATATTAAGATTTTGAAGATATTGATTGGTGATCACCCAAAATTTCATTTCCTGCAATTAAAATGTCATATTGTTGCTAATAAATTCGGTTTCAACAAGGCTCTTCATAGATTTTATATGCGGTGTCATTCACGATTTGACCTCAAACGGGATCAAAAAGAAATTATGCCATTCGATTAAGTCCAAAATCACACTCTAAAGTGAAAAGTAAAGTAAGATAAACTTGATTTTGTTATTTATGAGTTCTTAATATCTGTTTTTCTCATATATATTTTATTTTGATACTTAAAAAGCGGCAACTATTAGAAGATTTTGAATTATTTTGGAAAGTGAAATTGAATAACGCTGTGGTTTCATTTTATCATATGTATACGAATATACGAATAGCTTTTAAAGTTTTTATTATCATGTACCTAACAAAGTACATAAAAAAGTATTCGAATTCGAAACTTATTGCTCAATACAATTTATATAGCTTGTACTGATGAAGTTTCATTCCTACGGTATCATCAAAGTAACCATTGTATTTGAAACTGGTACCTACAATGGATCGTCTCTCAAGCCCCCATTTGTACTTCCAATAGCAATACCAGATGAACTAGCGATACCTTTGCGTAATAAATTGACTGCCGACATTGCATTTGAACGTATGCACCGTTAACGAGTAATAGAATGGCGCTTTCACACTGCAGATCACTCCAGCAGCCGTAGCAGAGTAAGATGCCTATTCATAAGAAGAAGTAATCGAATCACTGACCTACAAAAGTCATCGCGTCGGCAATAAGTTCTCGTATTTATTGCTCTTACTCTGATATAATACTAAGATCTATATTTAGAAACTTCCTCGTGAAATTGTCTCATAAATTTGATGGACTTGACAATGCGAATACTTAGTACACGTCAAAAAAATTCGAAAGTAGATGAACTATGCTGTAAAGCTCACGTGCTCAATACGAGGTGTCTTCATTATTCCTAACAAGCATGATATCCAATTTCATTGCCTCCCCACGATCTAGCATTCGTGTGAAAGGACTTTATCGTTATTCAAAATAAATTATTTTCCCAGACCTTTAGTAGAGAAATTCAGTAATAAGTATAAAGTATTAAGCATCTCAAACCCTTCATTTTGCTTTGCTTTCACCGACTTATTGCGTAAAGTTCTATCTAAATAGGAATCTTTTACTTTGAAACTGCCTGAGGTTTAACTATTAACATAATTGTACTTTGCTTATTCGTCATTTCATTTTCTATGGTCTTTTAAACCGAATCAGTCTCCTGTTTCATTATTATTACTACGGATGTTATAATCTCATATCATTCGTTCGTTCGTTGAATTTCCTACGTCAAGTAAATATAGTGTAATTTTTTCAATATTCTTATGTCTCAAAATGATATTTTTACATGTTCACGAAACATGAAATATTAACAAATATTTAATATTTGAAAGTCAATAACATCTCCATATTTTCTAAAAAAGTACGGTTACCTTAAACAGGGTTGCATACTATTTTTGATTTAATATATGAAGATTCATACATCATATCTGATATTTGTTTTGTATAATGTTTTCAGTATTTGTTGCTCGATTTGATAGTTAATTTATAGCTTTCAATTGTACGCACATAAATAAATTTTGTACATAATCTGTACAATAACTTTGGACATCAATTGTTTATATAACAATTTTCACTTAAATCTCATGTTACATATCTAAGCGTCATGTTATATTTACCATAAACAGTCTATAGTACAAATTTCTCGGCATCGTATCAGTCGAAATACCTTATCGTACTTTGATGTTTAACTTCCTGTAGTTATTTATTTTAGGGCAAGATAATAAAGTAACTTATGATCACATTGATGCAATCTTTATCAAGCATGCATTAACAGGTATTTGCACCGACGATCCTATTATCTAAGAAATAAGAGTAATAATTGCATACCGTGTAGTTAGTTTATTACTTGGATATTATTTTATTTACATGTCTTAAAAACATTGCAACTCGATTTAATAAAATACTACCAGTATTGAATATAATCTTAATCTTATTCTATAATTTAATCCAAACATTTACCAATATTAAATATCTTATCAATCTATAGTTCTTAACATCAGGTATGTAAGTTTATGTGTTAACTAAAAGAGGTCATAAAGCAATTGTAACTCAGGAACATAAACTGTTATTTTTATTGCTATAATATACTCGTGTTATGTTCAATTATGCAGTTAACAAGAGTTATGCATTAGGGCACAGTTGGAACTCCTACAACATAAGTTGAAATTAATATTCGTATCATTCAAATAACGTGTCTCTTGATCTACTTCTCTCAAAAATAAATATTATTTTATAAAAGAAGGAGATGTAAGCCGTAAAGTGAGTAAAAAAAAAAATAGATTATTTGGATTCTTTTTTTAAATTTTTACTATTGAGTCTACCATCCCATTTTTTAACCTAAAGCGATAAATTATATAGTATTGTTATACTTTTTCTCTTTAGAAATGTAATGTTTTCTTAACTTTTAACGGTATTTCATTTGTTCTCATATTCTTCATAGGTACTAAGTAATCTTATGCTAATTAAAGCTTAGCCGATTTATCTGTCTGAAACTACACTTAATTACTGCTGGTAAAGCATTTTAAAAAAGCCTTATAGTTAAATAATTGAAAAAAGATAAAAATTACTGATTTTTAGTAATTAGCCCATGGATATATATCAAACCGAAATATAAATTATAAAACATACGTACTGATACTAATCATGGGATAAAAACGGAACTCTCATGTGATACTTCACGGTTTACCAATTTTATGACTTCCGAAACATTCTTAATGCCTCTATGATCATAATTACCATTCATATGAAATATAATTTTAGTAATTACCACGGCGACCTTTGTTATTTATGTAATTAGATTGAAGTCTATTCAAAAACATATTTCTTTTGTATCTATGATTAAGATTAATTGAATCTGTGAGTGCATAACACATTCATAACAAGGTACGCCGTAATTGAAGATTTTATAAAAATAAAGTTCAAGGTAAAAATAGTTTAGAAATTGTTATGCAGGAAGGAAGGATCCCGTGATAAAATCCTAACGAACAATACTTGGGCACTTCGTACATCATATTGAGAACTCAGTGCTGAACGAAATTATATTAAGATCCTTAGTAAATATAATTGTACGTATAATTTTAAAATATCAAACAGCGCCAGTGAAAGGGACAGAATGAAAAAGACACTAACCGATTCAAATGCCAAATGAAAACTTGCTACGGCTAACCGAGTTTCACATGATCAATTCACTGTTCAACGTTGATCAACCATTAAATCAGCGCGACGGGATTTAATTGTGAGCAAGTTAATTAGATTGACCGTTGAATGCGATAGCCAAGATTTTACCGGCCGTGGGAATGCTGCAAATATTGTCGGAACCTAAGTCAATGGAGGAATATTTTCTGTGTGCGTGTGTGAATTAATTTTGCTGTGTTTAAAATGTATGATACTTGTTGTTAAGTAACCAAAAATGTTATAGTCCAAAATTTAAACGTATTCCGATTTATACATTTGTATATATTCTTCGTCATATACATTCTGTTAATATTTTGGAAATGGAAGTTCCAAGTAGTTTCTATGTAACATGTATACCAAATCATAATAATTACCGTATACATGAATATCTTAATTGTAACTGTATTTTAATAAAACCCCGATATACTCAAATAATTCCATTAAATTTAGATAAAATTTTAGTATGTTGTTGTATTTCCCAGTATCAACAAAATTGGAATTTGTATTGGGATTTATTTTAAGTGTAGCTACATTGTTTGATGCGTTATTCATTGCATGTGATATTTGGGAACTTCATGGACTTGCTCTAAATTCAAGACGCGTAGAAATCAAATGTTGATAGTTTCTGTTAAAATAAGCCGTCTTTGCAATCCATGAGTCATCAAGTTTTATACCGGATATGTCTTTGGTGGTATTTAAAACAATTTTTTTATTTTATTTTATTATTAAATAATTTAATTTAATGAAGTGTTGTTATTCAACATTAATCAATGTATTTATAGCTAAATAAACCGCTACAAATCAGTCACTTGTTATAGAATTCTATCTGTTGATCCGATTTTTTTTATGCGAATTCACAGTTGTAAATATATTTAACCAAAAGCTGCTTTTAAGGAATAGTATTTAATTATTGTTTTACCACGCTCCGATATAGTACGATCACCATGTACGTGCAGATTTTCTTACGATAATTTCCGCCACCACTGAGCACGAAATGAATTATAAACATTAATTTAGTTAACGAAAAACCTAAAAGCGAGCATTATCGTTCACGAGCAAACGTTTCTACACGCTCGGAAATCTCATTTCATAGTGTATTTATCAGTATTCCTAAGTTAGGTATTAGTTGCACTTTATGTTTTGCGTGTCATCGTTCACCTTAATGTATCAATCCGATTTATATATCAGTTTTTCATTAAAACCTATTAAATCAAGTCCTATATTGTTCATGTGGTTTTGCTATTCGCTGCATCAAAAACTAATATACTCGTATGTCATAAATTTCAAATCGGTCATGCAGCAAACGATAATAATTTAATCCATACATTGCAAAGATTTTTATTTATTACATCATTCTACTTTACTAAAGTCATAATCTCGACAAACCAATGAAGTGAAAAGAAATTACCGAGTGGATAATTCATGAGGTATTCAATTCCTTAAATGGTTATCGGAAAGTGATTCCGAAAATACACCGCGGAATCCGTTGCTTAAAAAAGTAAACAAAGGCAAGCGAGATACGAAAAATCAAAAGAATTGTATTGCTAAGATTTTCGCGTATAATATATCGACGGTTAAATTGAAATGAGAATATTTTCACAGTTTAAGAATGATGTCATATTAATATGTTGGTCAAATAACAAGTAATAACTTTGTGTATTACTCATCCCCTATTGATGTTTCTTTAAAATGACTTATCGTGTATTATTCATTATTTTCGCAATACCTAATCAACTTTTTGATCAGACTTAACTTTATCACATGTTTTAAATTCAAAAAAATGTCCTGTATTATAATTAAAATAATAATTTTACAATTATGAACATTTACCCATTTCTATAAATATTCTTGATATGAAAACAAAATAACACGGGCCATTCATCCATCACACTTGACTTCGGTCTATATTATGACTTTGCTAGTCTTAGAATTATACGTAATATTTTTTTTACACGATGGTATAAAGTGGACGCCACAATTAACCATTTACCTTTACTTAATTATCCAACTGAACAGGGTTAAAAAAAAAATAAAATTCACAACATGATGTAAACATACGCACAAATGTGTTCCCTAAAAATAACATCTAACTTACAGCAAAATAAAATATAATCAACATACCAAAAGTCATCTCACACAATACAAACCTTGTAACGTTTAAACTCCCACAAAAATTTAACCAGCGTAATTAATTGTTATACTCTATAAAAGATCTTGGTACTTACATCATACAAGAGCAGTTATATCGTACGTGTTATTATTAATGATAACAATTGATATTACGTAACCGTACCTGTGCTGTGCCCACTATGATGTAATTCGTTGATTGATACGCTCATTACTCAGCTTGACTTTAATATTCTTAGGATCAGATACTAAGTTTGTTTCATGTTCATTTATATTGATATATATCTCAGTTTCAATGTTTAATTATGAACTGTCGTTATCTATTATATATTTTATAACATTTTCATCAAAACATACTTTTATTTGTAAACAATGGATTTATTAATATTCAATCCATTTACTGATTATGTCGTGTATATTTCTCTTTATAATCAATATTACTTGAATTATTTTATCGGCTGTCGCACGATTTAAATAATTTTGAATAATTTCCAGTTTTTTAAGTAAATATAATATACATCCCGCTATTGCAGGGCAAAACATTGTAAACAAATTGCCTTAATTAAGACACAAGATGCATCTCGTGTGCCTGTAATTACTGTGGCTCATTTATATTCTACGCAGGAACGGCATGTATTCCTTATAATACGACATTGCCTTGGTGTGAATACTTTATGATTGAAAATTCTCCTACAAATTGATATATACTATGTATATAAAACGAACATAAAGTGCATTGTATTTGTAAGAAAATGAAAAATTGACAGCATTCAAGTATGAAATGAGCCTTATCTATTGTCGTAATTGGTAAACTCTAGAATATTATAGTTCTACAGCATTGTCGGAAGCAATTATACGGACGGTGTCGTCTATAGACGGAACGCCATTTTGAGAACTACAATCCCAAATGACAAAGGCTAAACAGACAGGCAGTCTAAACTGTAATTTGAAGTTATTAATTCATTGAACACTTTTGATTGCTCTATTATATTATTTTATGGTATCAAACCATATATCTTTCTTTAAATTATATTGCTATTACAATAAATTATTTTGTAAAACTATAAAAAATAGCACATATATAATATTTTTAAGATGCTTAGATTACGACAATATAGTATGAACTTAAAACGAGACCAGTTGATACTTTTTTTGTGCTAATAATAAGAAACATATCTTTAGAATCGATAACTTTTCAGTAACTCATTTTATTTCTCATATTTCGTTACAAATTGATATATTGTATAACCTAACTTTGTAAACGTTCTCTATATTAAGCTATCGTATACCATTCATCAGAATATGCTTTTAATAAAGGCCTCGAGCGTAGCACCAAAATACATAATAAGTCACGAATTGTGACTTAATTACTATAACAAGCAATATTAAAGAAATTTTCTATTAAATTCACGTCGATTTCAAATCGCATTAATCTTATCTTTGAAATAAAATGAATTGATTTTATTAAAGGAATATACAAATGTACTCTTATTTTATTCTGATATTTCGATCAAATCTTTATTATTTTTTTCTAAATTTTAGCCGAAAAGAAAGAAAACAATCGAATTTAAACTATGCAACATTTATGTAAATTCTTATTGTTCATATTACGTAACCATAGAAATATTATAAAATGTTATTTTTCGTGACTTCCTTAACATTCTTAATAAATACTATCTGACATTTCTTCTAGTAAAAGAAACTCCAGTTTGATTTAAAGTATAATAACTATCAAAATATCCACTATTAAGTTTTTAGACATTGATTAATCATGTGCTTAATTTGTGTTTATAATTCATCTCGAGCTCGACGGTGAAGGAAAACATCGTGAGGAAACCTGCATGTGTCTAATTTCAACGAAATTCTGCAACATGATTATTCCACCAAGCCGCATTGGAGCAGCGTGGTAGAATATGCTCCGAACCTTCTGCACAAAGGGAGAGGAGGCCTTAGCCCAGCAGTGGGAAATTTACAGGCTGTTAATGTATATATGATTTATCGTGATGGTTAAAGTGTATCGTTTTGTAAAGGTTCTACTTATATTAGATGCAAAACCTGAATATCAGAGCGTATGATCGTGATAGCAAAATAGTAAAAATCCGTCAGTTACAACGTTCAATATTAGGCTTATTAATAACATTTATATTTAGATGTATGTAGCAATATAAGAACGGGAATACTGATAGTTGGGAAATTGTAGAAATTTAGAAGGTATCCATTTCAAGAACAGATCTACATCACAAATACTCCCGCAACGTAATCAATAGAGAGTATCATTTCTTCAATCAATTCAACAATAGGGTATCGAGAAATCAGAAACAGTTAACTGACGGTCTATTCCAATATATCGGAACGATTTCAATGTTTTATTTATTTAGCTGATAAGATGGAAACTGACATCTATAAAATTAGCTAATATTAGAATTATTTACGTCTAGAACTTAGATATTTATTGCTACAATTCTTACTATTCAAATACTTAAAAATAAAAAAGTCTTATTTTAAATATATTTATTTAGCATTTATATTCCGTTAAAAATAATAAAAACGCAATCATATGTATGATATGATTCCGTTTAGCAACTACAGTTACTTGCTTAAAATTTTCAAGTAAATTACTAACCTAAAAGCAATCAAGTAGAAATTTTACGACGTTCGATTGTTTTTATTTATGATTTACAGACTGCAAAACGGTGTTTAATATTTATTTATAATCTAAAAACGTCGTATTAAACTTCTTATTAAGTATTGTAGAATTTAGACAAAGTTTTTGCTAGTAAATGTAAATACACGCATCTACACACAGTATCTGAACATGTTAACTGCTCAATAATGTATGAGAAATATCTTTGAACTCATAAATAATAGCAATAACATTGAATCTAATGTTCTTTATACTATCGTTATCAATCTTATTATCTGTATTTATTTCAACAAAAATATCATCAAGTACTATAAAAGTCATGTTCTATACAGCTAAAGGTACAAAGTACCGTTAAGCGTTCTAGACAGTAATAAAATGATTAACACCTTGGTCCATTTGATCAGAATCGTGATTGGTGGATTCGCTTACACGTGAAAGTTACAAACTTACAAGTGGTCAATGTGTTTCTAGTTTGCGCTTGAGTTCAAATCCGATTTATATTCCTTATGGTTCTAATAAAGTTTTATAGTTGTAAAATATATATATTTCCTTTAACAAAATTCTACCGCTGCCTCCGACTGAGTTAATTCATTACTTGAAGTGTACAATTTTGCACTTTGTATCAGAATTGAATCTTAGAGTTCCAAATCGCTGGACACCTCTTATACCTTATTTATATCTTTCGTAATTTATCTCTCATCAATTGATAATATCCGAACGTGAGTACATTCAGTTTGACCATTAACTGTATTGTTGCAATTTGTCGAACTTATTTACTCTAATTCAAGATTTGCCCCTTAAGTGTCTAGTTCAGACAGCAAATTAGAATCGCTAACTAGCTTTGAAATGACAGCCTTCACGACGTAATGTCGTCTCGTAACGATAATAATTAGAGCCTTAGTATTATCATTATATTTCAGTTCAAATAGAAATGTTGTTACTCAAATTTAATAAGAGCTATTTTGTTTCAGGTAAACTCTACAAATTGCATCAGTTTCGTAAGCAACCAAGTGAACGTCGTCGGTGAATTATATCATTTTTTAAGAAACTTTTATGACAAATTCTTTCGTATACATTTTTTTTTATATTTTAGTATAAAATTGTGTGCTTCTCAATCAGATTAATAATTAAAACTACCATTACGTAATACATTTAGTTACATATTATTATAGAATATGATAAAAAAAAACGTTTGGTAAATGGTTGCCAAACATTATATTTTATTGCGATTAGATCGTTATCATAAGCTTATCGTGGAGATTACGTTAACCAAGAACAAGTAAGGAAAATGACACTTTCAATTGTTTCGAACGTTTACTATTCACCCACACATAATTCACAAACAAAAAGAAATTAGTCAAGACGACTCATTGACCAAGTAGCACAAACCAATACAGAAGTTTGACGCATTTTGTAACCATATTTGCAGACACACCGGCGATACTACAACTTTTCATTGATATAAATGGTGTAGGCGGACCGCTTTGACCGCTTCATTCATGGATTAGGAAACATAGCCCACGCGTTTAACGGTTTCGATTATAGACGATGCATTCTAGTAAATTGCCAGTTAATTAATACGATACTTATGTTGTGCCGTTAATTTCACGGAATACAGGAAGCGGTTAATCAATTTTGTACATTTGTCCCACATGTTGTAACATCGCAACAAGAACAAATCAAACCCGTCTCGATACATTGAAGACGAGTGGTCTTCAATGTATCGAGACGGGTTTCAAAACCGTCTTCTCCAACGAAGTATTTTTATTACTGTTTAAATTTAAATGATATAGAATTTTGTTTTTAATATTGCAAGAATTTAACTAAATTAGTACCTCCGTAATGTGAAACAAATTGAAATGTTAAATGATCGTGTTATATGATGCTAATCTAATCGCAGTATTCATCGTGATTACCAAATACTATATAAACAAGGCGAGTCAAGACACCTACATGCGACAAATATAGTGACAAGCGACACTATTATGATCCTAACGATCGAGTCATACCTAATGATAAATATTATTTTACATTTTTATATTAATTTATATTTTATTTCTATTCGCAAATTTTCAATAAAATGTCTATTAGATGATAATTAAAAGTGCATGTTAGTTTTACATAAGTATATATATATTTAGTTGATTATAGGAAGGTAGACAAGGCAATTGTTGTACATGTTTATTAGTGGTATTTCGTCTAAACACACTGATATTAAGAGATATAAACCACATATTTAAAAGTCAATGTACAACTAACCATGGGATCTTAGAGGCTTTAGTGGTTGTGATTGCAATTACACTGGATCACTCACCATATTAACGTAAACAAGTTGCTCACAATGAGTAATACCACTAATTGTATTTGTGGCGGCATTTCTCTTTGAAACTTTGTCATAACATTGTATACTTTTTAAAACTTAGCTGTTTTTGAAACACTGTTTTCCGTTTTTTTTTTCTGAGTTTTGGACTTGTGCTGTGGATGCGACAAGCTCAATATAAAAATTTAATTTGTGCAATTAATTGATTATATAGTTATATTCTAAAACCAATCAATACTAATATAATGCATTGCATATTTTTTTGAATATAGAACAAACTAACACACCTGCTGCGTTTTCTGATACTTTTTGTAACTACGTTGCAAAAATAAACGCCTTCCGTTACTTCAAACTTCGAAAGTATGGAATCGTTTAAGCATAAACCCAGACGCGAACATTTCTATTAGTGATGACCGCTACCCCATTGTCTGTGTGATAGTACGCTCAGGCAAATGGCCTATTGTTTGCTGATATCCGATATTTAAATCCAATTTAATGGTATCGGCGATGTCGTATTTTCTTGGCTTTTAAACTCTATGTTTAAATATTTGTATCATAATCGAGCATTTTGTTATTTTAATTTTGGACTTTTAACTTCTGCAAAAAAATGTTGATCTTGGGTTATACTAAGTATAATTGTGTTTTTGCACCAATTTGAGCAACTATCTCGTGTTAGTTTTTTACACATATGTTTAAAAACCAAAAATGTTTAAATAACACATTGATGGTAACAAAATTTGAGGTAGTCTGATGTTTAGAATACGTAAATTATAACCGAGCAATGCGGATTCAGAACACAAACTTAAACTACAGAATTGACAAGTGCTTAAATTGTGCTTTTTATTAATCGTTTCGCTTCGTAGTGAGCGGCGAAGAAAACCATATGAATGAAAATCTACAAAATGTTTGTTCACCAACCCGCAGGATGGTGGAATAAGGTTCAAACTCCAAACATTGATAAATGTACCCAGTAAGCTAGCAGACGGTAGTAGCAAGTAGTAAATTAGTATAACGATAAAAGTGAATTAGTATACATTCCTTCAATCTGTTCGTACTTTAGCTTTACGCCAAATATTTCAATCAGTTTTAAGTTAAAATCTCAGCTTTATCTTGCTTTACACATATCTCATTGCCGCCTTTTCGCTTTAAATCCATAAACTATTCTTTCCATTAAGGTACAGGGTAATAAAATACACTTAATTACACGCGAAATGGTGCTGCCGATTTAATTTATGCATTTTCTTCGACCACCCAGTCATATCTAAAAATAAAATACTACTTGCTAACGTTTGATTAAGGCTTCATCGTAAATTAAAACTATAGATTTATTCTATTCGTTTTTAGAGAATACCATTCGATTCAAAAGAGATAGGTCCTAAGTTGACGTCTTAAATTAATTTGAGTTTACTTCGAAGATGTATGCAGTTAACGTCGACTTTGGTTAATTTAGTTTGACATATTTTTTTACTAAATTAATGATTTGATGCTAATAATTAGCATAATTATTATAAATAATTGATAACTATCTAGTTGTCTGGAAATCATTAACGAGATTCCACAAAGAAACTTTTAATTTCATAAATTTCGGACACAGTTTTTTTGTTACATGTGACATTTAAAAATTGTGACAGATAATCCATTTATATTGAAAGCGCATGTAATTACCGTTCAGATTGACATTTAATTCGATATGTTTCGTAACCACTTTCCCAGTTAACTGTAACGAGATTGTGTAACTTAGGGTTTGTTAGGACACTTGTACACTTCAATCAGAGAAACGCCTTCGAATAGTTTTATTTTCGCAGTAACGAAATTCTTACCAAGATTTTATTGCTTTTATGTAAAATCTAGGATCGAATTTATAATTTCTGGAGTGTTTGTAACTGATCTTATTCAGATTTTTATATACATTTTTATAAATGTTATAAAGTTCAGAAATGTTATATCAAGTAATCATTAAAATAATAAGTGTTTTTTTGTTAAATCTAATTGCAATGTTTTAGTAGGAAATATATATAAATATCAATAAGGCAAAAGAATTACATACATAAACAAAATAAATGCGAACAAACTCACGGAACATATCTCGTTAAATATTTATCATAGAAATATAGTCGCTTACAATAAAATGTCTGATGTCATGCTCTCAAAGCTAACTGTCATATTATGCGAAACAAGTGAATAATATTACGCAATATATTTCATGCTTCACGGTGCTAGAGGAGGAAGCGTGTTTTGCAAAAAACACGAGGGTCGTGCCTTGCTTGACTGAGTCGTGAGGCCAATTAAGCAAATAAACTTGCTATTAAAGTCTCTTACCCCTTGCGTTGATAATAAACGTATTAGTCACTAGCATTATAATTGTAGACCTCAGTATGAAATTAAAACCTAAGGGCCTCGTTGTCTCTGATTATTTTCCAGAAAACATATTTATGTATAGACAAAAAATTAACAACTTTAGCTTAATTAAATTAACAAACTCATGCATAAAATTAACCAATTAAATAAATTTAGCGTTTGAACATTCATAAAAAATCGCCACCCAGCAAGGTGACGTTCTTTGATGTTTTATTAAAAAGTTAAATTTAATTTATATAAAAGAATCTCTGTTTCGGCATAAATCTTTTCATGTTTTGTCTTATATAAAGGTAATAAGAGCTATTTTTGAATGTTTTTCATGTCTAGAGCGATTTCATTAACGTTTCCAAATTTTATAGGCAATATTTCAAGAGAAACAACCCAGTGTACACTTACATCGACATTCATGAATGGTTTCGCCGTTTTCTGATATCACCGATACCTTTTGTGAAATGGAATTAATGAGAGTGCATTGGTCCCTCGTTTATGTTCTAAATAATCTTACTCATAAAAAATTTAACCATTGATTAAGGTATATTGTTTTCACTTGTCGTTATTAAAAATGGAGTTATTTACTTGAAACTTTATTATTACTTTTGTAAGTATTTTTTTATGAAACAAACCAATGTCCCAATTAAAATTATTTTCGTAATTGCTGTATAAAGTATATACATAATATATTTAACTATATTTGTATTATGTCGCTTTAGGTAAACGTCCGTAAAATCGGAATATTATGATTGATTTCTAACTAAATTCTTGTTGAGTTAGAGACTCGAAATTTTGAATATAGCCCTAGATAGAATGATAATGCAAGGAAATTAATAAATATTCATGTGTTGGTATTGTAATGACTATGAAATTCATTCTTATGCATTATTTGTCTGTACTTTCGATGCAACCTGAGTAAAGCACGTTGCTTAATTGGCCCGAATAGGCTCTGTACCCAATCAGTGAGAGTAATTTCGGTCTGCGAGGTGACTTTTGATTTGTAATTTACTTCTGTATAACAGTTTCTTTTTGCTGTTAGAGAGAGTCGTTAATGCCGTGCATTTGTGTTACGTGTTACGGAAATATATGTCTTATAGTCATTTTAAGTAAAAACGGATAAATAACAACCTGTAAATTATTTCCTGATGGGCTAACTACTGGCTACGTTTTGGAGCTTATTCCAACGCACTGCTTTGTGCGATGGTAAATATACATATGACAGATCCCACGCTTGCTTCATTGCCCATCAAGTGATTAATTTTAAACACAAATAAAGCTCATGAAAATTCAGAGGTCTGTACCCAAGTTTGTACCGGCGATCGTTTGAGGCCCTGTATTGGTTAAGTGACGTGTATTTTATTACTTATAATGTATTGTAAATATATTGTTAGTATTTGAAATGGGTAATAAACGAAGTTTGTTCTGATATATATAAATGTTAATAATAGACCTTCCACTTTTCCACTTCATTACATAGTATAATACAAAAATAACGCTTTCTGTCCCTGTGTATGCTTTGATCTTTTAAATTACACAACAGATTTTGATGCGGTTTTTTTTTAATAGACATATTGATTAAAGAGAAAGGTTTATATGTATAATACAAGCACAATATAATAGAGAAACTGATTATTTTAGAGGTTTCAAAAGTGATGTCATAGATAAACACATTTTTTTGCGCTTACATTGCAAACGCTGGCTGAACCCTACGAGTTAGATGAAAACAATGTACTACAGCAATGTACACCTTAAAAAGGTCTTCAAAAAAGTCGATGATGGTATATGTCTCTTAAGGATAACCCACAATATTTTTTATCTTTTACTTTTTACCAGAAACAATGGCTTATATTCGAAGCGATTTTAGGCAATACAGCATTAATCCTTATCCAATTAAGTACCTTCAATACATTGTGCATTTAATATAGATCGATATGGCCCTTTACAGTATTTAATTTAAATTAATATTTTCGAAGATATTAATATATTCTAAGATATTATTATAGCGGTTTGTATTGTCTAAAGACAAAAAAAGCTGTGAACGTTGTAAGACATTCTTTAGTATCAGCATTCCACCCGTGCGAAGACGGGGCGGGTCGCTTGTATATTAATAATGCGAATTATTTACTTGACGATTGCACATTTGGTATAAAGTATGTGAACAAAATAACGGCTACAGAAAAAATGTATAGATACTTTAGTTTTATAGTTGTCATAAGAGCAAGTTATAGTCCTCGTTTTCACACCAAAATTGCGATACACTAAAAAAAAGCTGTGAACATCTGTGCAAATACATGTACTTGTCAAGCATACTTCCAACCGGGCATTGAACTCGTTATACAATAGATATTTAACGAAGGATATCCATCTGACCGGATTATGTCGGATTTGTCTTAGTTTGTAAAAAATATACGCCTTCGCCTAACTTGCATAAACTTCAGACTTTTAAGAACTTATTTTACTAATATACCTGCTTTGTGCGTTTCAATATAGCGATAAACCTACACCAGATAAATATTTACACGTACAGATAAATATTTTTGTCATGAACACTCTGTCGATTCGATTCACTACTGTTATCGTAAAAGTGTGTCAAGAACTTTTAAGACTGAATATTTCCGGCGAAATATTCATAACAGCTACAGGAAAAAAAAACAGCAATACCTTTTGCTATTTCTGTGTTGACTCTAGAAAATGCATATAAATACTAATGAAAAGTCACAAATTATAAAATTAACGTTAATTGTAATATTAAAGCTATATTCACGTGATAGGGATAGCCCTATTCATGTGATTTCAAAAAAATAATTCCATAGTAAAGAAACCGAATTATTTGAATTTTAAGTCCTCTTTTATTAGCTGTAAAAATGGTTACACTAATTTTTAATGCATACATGTGTTAACTGATTCTAATCTGCAGGAGGTTGTATAAATTATAAAAATGTCCGTTAAGCTAAAACAACTTTTCGAATATCTGCTAATTATAGTACGTTTGAGATGATCAAAGAATAAATACCAAAATCAATCTTGTATAATCTTAAATATAAAATATTCGTGCCCTTAGTGACGGATTCGTTTACTTATAACTTCATGAAATCATAAAATTATTTCTTTCGTTAATAAAAAAAAAGCCGTTTGAAGCCACTTGTGAACATATGTGCTACCAGTAGGCAGGAAGGAAGTTAGTTATTAAGCCGTACAAAGGGATACATCCAACATTTATATTTGTAGTTTAATATTTTTTTATAATGACGTCACAGCAAAAATTTGGTTCTCATAATTAACTAGCATTTAAGAAGTACGTTTTTATTATTACTACTTTTTTTCATATACCAAAACAACAAACATAATAAAATATAGCGTCATTTTTAATTACAAATGATTAAAACCATTATACAACGAATTAATGTAATTTTTCCTGAATCTTAGAACACTAAAAAGCAGTCGGTTCTACATAGAACTACGAGTAAATAGGTATGTTTTCATTACATAACTTTTACTGAGAACCACACACTGTGACACCGTTACGTAATTGTCTTTTTGCGTGCTTTTGGAAATTTAAAAGATCTTACAATATGTATGGTTCTTTTGTACAAAACAAGTTTTCGTTAATTCCGCTTAGTAGGTATTTTCTATATATTATATAAATTAAAACACCGAATCAGAAGTCATTTTCTTTCGTATAAAATGCAAATAGGTTTATTGACATTCGAAATCAGTTCGATAACAAAGGTGACATTTATCGCACGTAATAATTTAGTAGACAGTAGTTTCTGCAAAATAAATAACCTTATCTAAATTCCTTTGATCGTACTTTATCTACATTTTCAACATTTACTTCATATTTATTTACTTTAATGTGACCTACCACAAAGGTCCGATGCAAATGGCTAGTCACTACGTGCCAACGAGCAACGCGTTCCGCTCACAAATAAAGGCTATTAAACTTATTCTTGGCAACGATAATGCTTGACAAAGGTACAAAAATTATATCTTAAGTTGTGAAGGAAATTTCAATATGCGCTTTAGTTACCAACTAACGATTTAATTTTAGCGTATCTAACATAAAGACATAATATTTAATTAATTTTTCCGCATAAATTCAAAAAGCAATTTTGACCTGATTTTGAATTTGAGATGATTTAAGTGCTATTTACGTTCTATAAGAATGAAAAACTCTTGCTTTTTCTTTGTAAAAGTAATGTAATTTGACCAATTCTGTTCCAATACGTGTTGTGCTAAATACATGTTGTATTTAGCTTTTGTGCGTTCGTGTGAATTATTTTATAATAATGTTATATTCTAGAGTGAAAACCAATCTGTTTCGATGGAAACAGATTGGTTTTCATTCTAGAATATAACGGCCATCGCCGGTCAACGCTTTGAGTTGGTGGCCCCGAGCTAAATAAATAATTCAATAAGAATCTTTAAAACATTTAAAGACGCTTAATGAGAATGTTTGGCAGGAAAATCTCTAATAGTATTAACCGAAAATTGCTATAAATACCTAAGTTTCAAATATAAACATTTTGAACTCTTGGAACTCAATGATGGTATTTTTATCAATAAAATAAATTTTGAAACAACTACTGAAATGTAGGACGTCATCAATCTTTATTTATTTATTTAATATAAAGTCGATTATAATAAATAATAGTTATATTTCAATGTGATTCTGTCTTAAATTATGAGCAATATTAGTTAGGTTGGCAATATATATATACATATATAATTTAGAAACAATAAAACAACACTTTTAGTAATATTAATCAATCTCAAGTAACAAAGGTTTCATAAAATTAGTTAACACAAAAATGGAAGCAAAATGTATAAAACAGTTCCAGTCACAAATAAACATTACGTAAAATTTATTTATTTGCATAAAATATTGTAGTCATTTCGAAAAGGATAAAGTAATCATTTATGTCATGATCATATCCCGAACGGCCATTGTCCCTTATTGAAAAAAGGATCGCTTATTTATTCCTCCATTATGCAAATATATGCGTTGGTAGTCTTTGAAAAAGAACTTTAATAACAATGCAGTTAATTCGATTATTGATTAATGCATATACTTATACGGATAAATGAAAGATGATCAAAAAAAACAATGCTCAAACTTGACTTCCCCATGCAAAAACTGTCAATGCTTCAACGTGGAAGTTGCAAGTTAACTGGCTTGCACCATTGACTGATTAAAATCTTAGCTCCAAAGTATCGTATTACTTTTAAGGGATAATGAGGAAGCAAGTAACCCAACATTCATGGCCGATGTTCAAAATCTGATACAAACTCGGTATATATTTTTTGCAATTATATAATTTTGACGCTCGCCTTTTTATCTCGGTTACAACATTTTATTTGAGCTAGCTCTTTTTCAAATACGCATACATATCTGCATGTAACATTGAATATAAATAAGACTTGTATCGACAGCTACTTTAGAATAAAACAGTAGCTACTGCCAACGCCCTGACAACCATAGAATTTATGAAAATTCTATGGTTGTCAGAGAATTGACAGTGTTATGAATAACTTACATCTCTCTCTGGTTGCTCATTTGTCCGTAAGTCTGTTCTATATATAAATTAATAGCTTAAAAGTTTAGTGTCATCGGAATTTAACTATATTCTAAATTATTATCTGTAGGATAAGAGAAAGTGGTTCTAGCTTAGCTTGCAAAATTTGTCCGAAACAAACTAACAAACATTGCGAGGTAAATAAAAGATTGAGAAATCTTACCATAACCATGACATAAGATTACCATAAACATGAGAACTGTCATGGTTATGGTAATCTTCAAAATGATGAAAGCTACATTGCTTGGATACATTTCTGTCACGGGTATCTATATCACAGTCATGGTATCTCAAAACCTCTAACTATAGGTGCGAAATATTTATTCACACCTTTAATTGTATGGGTACTTATCTGTATGGCTAAATATTAAAATGAACATCGCCCTTTGTCGTGTGATCGTTTGTTTAATTTGAACATTTTAAATAACCCATTTAAAACTATCAGATGATTCAACTTTTGAAAACCGCAACATACATAGTTTTTCACGAATAATAGCATCCCATTCAATTTAACCTTGTTTCGCACAGGATATGTTCGAGCACAATGCCTCATTTCGGATGTTGCTTTTATGTACAATAATTTTGCAACAATTGTTTTAATACATATCGTCCATAAAACTTTACAAAGAGTTTATTCAAAATTGCAGTAGCAGGATGTTAATGCAGTGTTCACGATGACCTCTGGGTCAAGCGGAGCGAATTTTTCATACTTGGTAAGCACAAGTATCTTATGCGAAAAATCTAGATTGTACTCTTTTACTTTGTGGACAACATAATGAACTTAATTTAAAAAAAAGTAAAATGGAACAAAACATTCAGAAAAGAAATGACATACGGGATTCAATATGGCGACCAATTTTATCTGACCATTATTCCCTAGAGATTTCGTCATAAAAATTTAGCTTAACTTGTCAAATCATAGTCTATTAACTACCCCTTAAAAGTACCATATTCACCTCATCAGATAATCGAAACAATACTGTATTAAAACTTAAAACAGTGTTATGTGTATTTGTCTAGTCTTTGCTCGGTATTTGTCGAGCTGCTTATTTTTAATATTTAGATAACAATCAATGGTAACACTGTTGATATAAAGAATGAAAAACTAAAGCAACTGTTACGTATATTTCTGAGAAAGAATTTTTCATATCTCTAGGTGACATCAATGATAAGAAACAAGTTTATGAATGTTAATAACACAATGATTCTCTATGAACCTCTTTTATATTTACATCAAAATTCTTCATTATTACATCAAGCTTTTATAATACTTTTGTTTTTCCTTGAAAAAATAAAATTTTATTTTGGCTATATTTAGAATATTTTTAAAAAAAGAATGTAATTTCTTTATCTCCTTAATCTAAACTGCTGTCGGCGTTTTCAAATCAAGCAAATGTACCGATATTATCGAAACGCGCACACGCAACGACCATTTTTGAATTTACACGATATGCTAGCGCCGATTACGCCTTCCACATATAAAACTAGTTTACGACTGTTGTTACCTTTATGTGCTATCTTTATCTGTACACGTTACAACAATAGTAATTCATACTTCTTGCTTTAATAATTTAGTCCATGAGTTTTATTACTCAAAAGAGGTTTATATGTTATTTCTAGTTTGGGATAAAAATATTTTTATTAACTCCAAGCATTATATATATGTATAAAAAGTTAAAAATTTAAGATACTGTGTCAACTGAAAAGAACAAACAAACTGTCACTAACTGTAAAATATCGTTAAGCAAATATTTCAAATATATGTTTTCTATATGTAGTACGATGCTCGTAAAAGTACTGTAACATTAGTATCCCGTCAGATCAAATAAAATAAGTTTCATAGGTAAGACACATACCGCTTAAGGCAAAAATGGATCTATTTTCAACGTAAATGAATCTTGCGCAACTTAATGGATTCGATATGCAGAAACAGAACTTTCTCGAGTTTAACTCGGTCTGGAAAGCCGTGATAAGTTTCCTCCAGGCAAAACAAATTATACATCAACATTATTTATACTTACAAACGATCGACCCCCACCTGTCTGTGCGTTGAACGGTTTATTATCTAGTAAAAGTTATACAAAAAACTCTTAAATATTGTATGGATATGTTTTTTGTATGTATAAAACTTGCTTATGTCTGCATCATAACCTTATCTGTATATAGATGTATGTATCACTTTCAAATTCATTCTACGTTAATGGTCCTTTCGAAAATGTAATTGCATACTATTGTATTATAGCGGTTTAAGTGGTTATAAAATGTAATGACGAACCTAACAACTCAATAAAGTCCGTTCATAAAGGTTGTATTGAACGAAAATATTCTTGCCACTTCATTATAGAGGACTTTTGGCATCATTTCTCAACATTTAGGGTTTTAATTTCTCAATCTCAAGTTGGTCAGGGTCAAAATTGTCTAACAAATGAACGATTGTTTAGTCGAAATCCTCAAAAAAGTATCCATTTGCGTATTATGTCACAATAAAAAATACCATAATAAGTGAGTGGTAGGTATACCTGTAGTTATTGCAACTGTTCGTAATTTAAGGATATCAAATTTTGTCGGTTTTCTTAAATTCAGGCAAATAAAATCTTTAATATGATACAATAAAGATTGGCTGGTTCATATTCTGGAAACAGTTACGGTATCGTTTCTTTTTATTTCCGGTATTATTATTTTTATAGCTTTTTGTATTATACTGATTAATTAAATGATACCCGACACAGTAATAATTTATTATGCCGTAAAATGGTTTGCGTATATTCTTATATCAACATCATTAATTTATGTTTAAAAGCCTCCTAAAAAGAGAATGAAAAGTAATTAATTGGAGACCAAATCCGCCGCAACAGTGAAAAATTTTCGTAATTTCGAACGTTTTCGTTTCATGAGTAAGTTATTTTTTATCTTGAATTGCTTAATCATTTTCAGATTTAATGAGATTTTTTTAAAAGAAAAATGTATGACAGCATAGCACAGCATAATTAAAATATGTTATCGATGGACATAAAACTTCTTATCTTTTTTTATTTCAAACGAATCGTTGAACCTAGCTGGGAACCTAGATGACTTATTTTAAAATCTATATAATTAAGATTAATTATATCCAAAATAGCCAAATTATTCAAATCAATGAAGTATTTAATAGGTAAAATTGTTACCATGCTAATAATTAAAAAAAAGTGTATTAAACAATAAAAGTTACTTAAAAAATATATATAAAAATATATGTGTTAAGTTGCATTGCGTAAGAATTTTTGAACAAAGAATAGCTCAATAATGTCCCAAATTCACATTCGTGATATCATAAGATTCAAATGTTGCTTCGTACTGTGACCACGTACAACTTTGAAATTTGTTATATTTATAAAATATCTGTTATATTTATTATAAAGTGTCGTGTTAAATTAATAATTTATTTTTTCTAATAATACGGCATGTGTCTGTTTATGAAATAACATTGGCACATTATTTTGATACAATTTTAATAAAACGACTTAGATATGTTTAAGTCCACTATAAAATTTGCTAACACACAAACACACACATACATAAACGACAGTTTTTATCTTATAAGTATATGAACCAGTTTTTAGTAACAACGAAATTATAAATTGTCTTAATATATTAAAATGCACCAACTAGTCTCGTTAAAAATACAAACATTACATGTTCAAACATGCACACATCTTATAAAAGAGTAATTGAATAGAATGAGAACACCGAAATTTCGATGCTGTTTGTGAATTAATTTAAATCTGTTCAATGTCGATAACATTTAAGACATGTCTTTGATGATTTGGACCGTTTTGATTTATCAATTTAATTTACTGATACAATATATGCAGCATGAAGATATTATTTGAAATCGATGCTTAAAGAGTATTATTATACAATCTATATTTATTATGGTTTCTGTTAAAATACTTTCACTCTACAAATGCAATGGTTAATCTTGTGTGGAGATATGTTTATGTGTGCGTGGCAAATCAACGAAATTACAAGCACAACGGTCGTAAGAACGTCATAGGCAAAAGTGACCACAAATCTTCAAATGATTGATTGCTTCGCATTCAAATCATTCATAAGACAACGACGACAATGATGTTAAAATACTGTAATTTTGAAATCATTTCCTTAAACGCATCAAATGATCTAGAACTTTACTTAGTTAATACTTTTGTACTATAACAGAAGGTAGTCAATTCCAGTGAATATGAATAAAAGGGAAAATTGTGAAATACTCAGAACTCGTTAATATTGATAACACGTTATCTATCGAGGCCACGAGTGTCTGAAACGATATCTACGATTTTATCAGCCGATACAAAACCTGGCGGCGCTGTTCAATTAGGCAATTGGATCTTCAAAATATTATGTTTTATTTTACTCTTTCCGTACTATAATCACAATTTCAACAAGAAGCAATTCGTTTTGATTACGGAAGTTCGTCTAAGAGGCGTAATTCAAAAGCCCCAATAAAACACATAAAAACACATTTTAAGTTTGGAGTCGAATGTAACGTAATATGCTCGTTACACAAAAAAGCACAAATTTTGTGCTTTCTTGTGATTCCTGTGCACGGTCCTTGTACAAGAATAATTCATAGCATGTAAGAATTACGTTATTTAAGTCTGTAGGTACACGAAAATTCTTACCAGAATTAAGTTTTTTGTAACAAAGTGTAGGGCACCCTTATACAAAATATTGTTCAACGGTGCACTTAAACAATACTTTGTATAAGGGTGATTGAATCACTTATCTTTTATGCAGGGTATGAAAGATAAGTTAATGTAACAAAATAATATAGGTCAGTAACGCATTACACGTCGCATAAACTATATAGAGTATATTCTGTCCCTTACAATTTAAATAAGCAAGCACTTAAGCAATCTTTAAAAAAGTTCCGCCAACTATCATCAAAACTATTTTCTTGTGTTCTTTTTAGAGACGATTTTAATAGACGTAGCTTAATCTTAAGGAAACATCGATTTGATTTTATTTTTTAAATTTATAATAATGTCTAAACTCTTGAAAATGAGGTCTTAAGTTCTAAATTAATTATTAATAAAATTGCTTCTAGTTTATCTTCACCGAGAACAATTAGAAAGTTTTAATTCAAATCACTCATTTGTACAATGGCCAAATATAATACGTATGAACACTACCGATAGTATCTGTTAAGTTTATCGACACCGAATAATTTGATAGAGAAAGTTCAATGATTATTGAATTCCTTTGTTTATATAATCATATATCGATGTAATATAAGGAAATATTTTATTTTTTATATTATATTAAATTCTGACCAATGCTTCACCCGCATTGGAGAGACAGGTGTTAGGTACCCTTATTTTCCCCCTTTTATATCCCTTACTACGTATATGCAAAATTTTAATGATGGTTGATTCTACAGTCAAGACGTTAAAGTTTAACAAACAAACAAAGTCACTTTCGCATTTTTAATATTAGCTAGGATTTTGCTCGTAATGGAATCTAATAAGCGTTTATTGACCTTTTGATATTCTTTCCATTTAAAAACTGTATACTGTAAAGGCTTAATTATCTATATATATAATAAAATTGGAGTGTCTGTTTGTAATATTAAAATAACCGCGTGTTACTAAATGCATATGTATGTATACACGGTACATATACCATTACATTTTCATTACATATAATTTTTTTACAATTTTTGTTGTGTGTCTGTCTGTTTGTTCCGGCTAATCTCTGGAACGGCTGAACCAATTTTGATGGGACTTTCACTGGTAGATAGCTGATGTAATAAGGAGTAACTTGGCTACTTTTATTTTAGAATTATATAAAAAATAATAATAAAGTCACGCTTTTTTATTAAATTCAAACGCGCACGAAATCGCGGGCACAGCTAGTCATAATGTATAAATAGTTACTGACTGTAAGCCGCAAGAAGGAAATAGTGTTACGTAAGACATATTACCAGACACTTTGACCGGTGGTAGCTCTCTGTGCAGCCTAAATTGCTGTGGTTTGATTTGAAGAGTAGAATTACATATATATATATAAGACATATAACATTTAAGAACTGTAATTAGTAGTGCATTAGCAATATTAGTGGAAGTCTTCATGAAAAAGGAAAATAGTGAAAACTTACTGCCAATATTGCCTATAAGAATACCTTTAAAATAATTATTTTTTTACCAACAAAGAGACTAATGTCTTGCTATCAAAAATAAAATTTATGACAGTAACCAAGTCGGAATTAAATTTTGATAAACAAAATGAATGAATATGAGTCATAATTTTACAACGCTAATATTAATAATTAATTGTAAACGGTCACGATACTGACATACAAATTAGGACAAGTTGAGTTATAAATCAATCAATATGTGTTTCGTTCATAATACTTGTGAATATTATACAACGAGCTGTATCTGAGACTTACTTGGACTTTAGACACGGTGTTATATCTAACGATATAAATATACTTTGGGATGCCTTCATTTGTCGAGGTAAAAAATTCATAAAATAATGCTGACTTAAAAAAAAACTGCTGTACATTAAAAGGGATATGTTTTTGTTCTTACATAGTCCCTCACAAATAATCCTGTAAAAATATATTATACAAAAATACAGATGACGGATAAAATTAGGATGGTTTTATTAAAAAGCGCCCATTCTTTGAAAGTTAAATTATGTTTTGTTATATCGACAGTAGTGTCGATTTAAAGGAGTGTAGGTTCCGCCCCTCGATATATTTACATAGTCACAAAGTTTTTGTTACCAATTTACATACCACCTTATTAACATTAATGCACTATTAAAATACTATGCTTTATTATTAAAATATTATTTTCGTCTTCCTTACTGTACTTTAACAATATAGATATTCCTATTAATTTTATTTGTCATAATAGGTGCAAGCAACAACTTAGCTAAGTTAGTATTTTTTTTATAAGTACTTTAAACTAAATATTGTTTTTTTCTGATATGACGATAGAGATTAATTCAAAAGAACGTCAAATAATACATATAAATGATACGACATAAAGCTCAACTTACATGGTTAGTTATAGTCATTGGATGAATAAAATCGGACTTCGTATAACAGTTTAAAAATAATCTTTAGAAAATATCTGTCAGAAGTCCTTAATCTGCTATTTATACTTTAAATACAATTAATTAAACTACTTCTGTATTACTTAACTCGGACATTTTAATGCAAATTGTAGATTCTATTACCGTTGAAAGTCTCATTAAGTATTTGGTTTATGTGGAACAAATGTGGTCGATGTATGGTAATTGATTTCAAATCCTTAACGCTTAGATGGTTATGTTTATTATAAATAATGTTTTCAAACTTTTAATTAATGCGGTGTCTCGTTAATATATTACAAAAAGAACTGAGTTTTTTGCCAACTGTTTCAGTGGAATCTTTATTGTAAAACGCTAGGCACCGATTTTTTAAGAAAACGGGTGCTTTGATTCTTACGATGGAATAAAAAAAAATGTACATATATTCGTAATATAAAGCCAGAACGACACTCACTCAATATATCTTTAATATTTAAACTCAGTTTGTTATTATATATCGTAGTAACATTAGATCATGAGGTACCAGTGTAAGTGACACCTCTATCGCTAGTATTTATAGGAGCATAGCATTGCCTTAGACGTTCCTGACTAATATTAACCATTTATATACCCTTACTTCATTACAAACTGTGTTGAAAGTATCTGGGATAAATAACGGCCTACCTGACCCACCGTAGAAATGTTTTTGTTACCTAGTTGGTTTCTTTCACAATGCGGTTGGTTAAAACACTTACGTGCTCAATTGGATGCGCTTTATAAAAATTCCATTAGTCGACTTTAATCCGAGAGTTAAGATGGGGTTGCTCATTTATCTACTAGATTATAGTTTCTGACAAAAAATAAAATTATTTGAACTGATTAATTCATAAATATTATCTATGCTTTAACAAGATAATAATAAACAATTACAATACTAAATATTTTTTAAACTGTAATAAAAATTAATAAAGAGTATCGCATCAAATTTCATATCTTATGTTATTGTTGATAACGATAAAGTTACAGCTTATCGGTTTTTTATCGTTACCAATTGGCGGTCAATCGTCTGGACGGCGCCAATGGCTTAGGGTTGAATATAATTCGAACTTATTATCTACTATATAAGAGCCACCCACGTGGTTAAAACTTTAGCCAGTTGTCTCTAAGCCTCGACGAAGTTCATCACTATCGGTAGGTATGTAGGGTTCAAACAATCAAATCTTACATGTCGTTAAAATTATCACGATATTAGAATATTCTTTATTCATGTCTTTAGTCATGTTTACTTTGTGTCCTTTCGTCGTTTGAAAATACATTTCTGACGATGATATGTAATTAAATTTGCTCGCTATAAAGTTATGATCAATGTACAGAACAAAAATGTATCAAGGAGATCCCATCGTGATAAAAGGAAATATCGTAAGAAATTGCAACAAATACAGCGCACTAAAGTCCTTAGCATTTTTCTTAACAGTCGTGAATTGCCAAGCCATCCCATATTTACTCTCACCAGAAACACAAGTTTTGACCTTTCTCGGGGATATAATAATATTGATTTTATAAGTACTTTCATGTGCATTGTTTTTATATATTAACTGATTTATGCTTAAACATATTATTTTTTAGATTAGCGAAATTGTGAATTTATTTTTATTTTTGGATAACTATTTTTATTTTATTATATCTTTGTCATAAATGATCTCCAGCTACCTAGAATCTAGTAAAATACAATGTTAATAAATTGATGACTTATTCATAATTTTACTCAAAATAATAACTATTATAATTAGCTTAAACGTTGTTTTAAAATTTACTTATCGCCAAAAATAAAATATTAAAATAAGATCGAATTAAAAATGCACATTTAGAATTCGCTACCGAATCTTAATATATTTTATTCGTTTTAAATATTCAAATGTTTTAAGCCTTAGTGTACAGGAAATAAAGTTGAATTTTAATTAAATATGGTCTATAGCACATATGTTGTGTTAAGACATTCCTTGCCATAAATAGTATTGGTTTAAAGTATCTGACGCCGGCGCCTGAACATACTTGAAATGAAACCTCGCCTATGTTATCTGCATTTCGTACAGTGAAACACATGCGCAATTAAATTAAAAATAATCTTATTTGACATTTAAAGTTTTTTATTTCTGGTATGACTTTCCACGGTCCAGTTTTGGACCACTTATGTATAAGTTATTGTGACGTCAATGTCAATAAATTTGTTATCTGTTATTATTATTATTAGTTTTCCAATTATAAGGCCAATCTTACCAATTTTGGCGACGATCGTAAGTGTGTGCTTTAACTCAAGTGCAGGCAAGGTAATTCCTTGCCTTATAATCCGATATATAGTTGCCCGACCTGAGGTTTTTTTTTTTAACAAAACAAAAGTCAACATTTGGTTCATTTAGCAGAATTGTCTAAAACATAAAAAATAATCTTACGTTTACACACTTGTACTTATTCATATATTTACTTACAAAGAAGTATGTAAAGGAATGCCCATATATAGCGGTAAAGTAAGTGTTGTACCTCCGTTATCAGCGGCGCATGCGTCGAACTAATGTTCTGTGCGATAAGTTGCAGCTCAGCAATTATATACGTAAATACAAAGTGTGTTTGTAATTTTGTACTTGTTTTCAACTTTGATACTTGTGTATATAGATCATTTATTTACAAGTTAATGTATACTTGAGACTTTCATCTAGTGATATTAAAACATGAAAAGATTTTCTGTTCATGTATTATTTGAAACAAAATCCTAAGCCATAATAAGATTATAAATAAAAATAAGACCAATATTAGATTTTTGTGAACTCTACAATTATATAAGCGAATATTATTTTAATTTAATTTCACTGTAAAATGTGATTTGTTGCATTGCATGCAACACTCATTTTGCCCCGATAAATTAAATAGTTCCCAGATAATATTGAGCAGAATTTATAATCGATTTCACATAAAAAATCACGGGACCCGTAATTAATAAAATACGTCTATTGTTTCAAATTCACATAATGAATTTTAAAACGACCTTTAAGCGAAAGGTTGATTAATTCAATAAAAACTATTAATTCCCTTGACATTTATTAAATGAATACTTTCTTTTTCTCCGTTTCGTTCAAGTTATATATAAGTAAGTCATATTTAATTACCTGGGAATGAGATCTATAATTTCAAAGGGATTATAAAATCAGTTAAAAAATATGAACACTCTTAGTGTTGCTCACTCTGATTGCTTGTGTGGAGTTCTTTTCTCGAAAGTTCGACAATAGATTCGATTACAAATTCTGACTATATTTGACTATTACTATATAAAAGTTGCATATAAGTCATCACCATCTGTCTAATTTTACTGGAATATCATTTAATTGGATTGCTCTCGGTTATATTCGAAATGACGAACAAAACATATGACGATTCAAAATTGTACTTAAATAAGTTTGTTTTAATTTTGATTTTATTATTGATTCGATAGCATTTTTAGAATAACACAAAAATAATAACATGTTTCACAGATGTATAAAATATATATTTAATGTATACTGACAACATCTATTAATGTATAAATTCTATGACCTAAAACTTAACATGTGACAATTCAGCGATTCAGAGTCACGAACCGTCGTTCGAACGAAAAGTCGTCACCATTTTTCTCTGTTACGGTATTTACGATTTAAAGTCATTATACGGTACGTATTGTTATTAATCCCAAACCAACAAATACTTATTAGAGACCCGTATATTTGTATATAAATGTAAATTCTGTTCATTATTTAGTTCATCTAGTCGTGACTCACACGTTTTTTTAACTTCTATTGCATATATTTGAGTCCATACAAGTCTATTTATAATAATAAATTCCTTTGATATTGATACTCAAAATTGTATAGAACCACCATGGCACGATTTCGACTCAAAATTGATAGGTTTTAACAATAGTCGCAATACGGAAATAACGGTTCTTTGTTCGTATGTATTTTTAACTGAATGCCGACTCTAATCAATAGTCGAAACTGTGATTCCGTTTGTCTATTAAACATTTATGACTGGCAGTTTAGTTTTTAAGTTTTACCGCGTTTGTTCGTGTAATAGAACACTTTCTAATTATTTATTTAACGAATAATATTTCTCCGTAAAACTATGATACTGATATTTGTTGTCGTGATTTAAGGTAGTTTCTTGAGCTTTATTTAATCATTTGAATACGTTACGTTTTCATTCCTTTATTCTTTATTTAAATACTAAATTAACCTGTAAGCGATTCTACATAATACATACATACATTTATATTAAGCATATACGTTAAATACCCAACCAGAATCACTAATAAAGTCCTACTATAGATGGATCACATTCAATCATATCCCTAAAATAAGAATACGATTTACGTTTATTGGTATAATTTAAAAAACAAGATCTAAAATTTGTTTTTCTTTTACAGGTAATATACTCTTTTAAGGCATCAAACTCTTCGTGGTACTCTTGGTATGACTCATTGTATATAACAAATATTTATGTATACCTACTAAGCTAAAATAACCTCTGTTGAAGTAAAACGCTAGTATCTCTAAAAGCGACGAAATCCATGTTTTCTTTGTGTTATCTTAAACCAACATACAATTACAGCACCTTCGTTATGATCCTTGAAGGGTTATTCCGAGATTATATATCGTTTCAATTTTACAAAAAATATTTTAAATTACAAAATTATATAAAAAATGTAATCGGATTATTTAATTTATTTCTAATCCAATTTAACTCTACTAATATTATAATGAATACTTCACCCATTTACGGACTTATGTAGATATAATATATGTACCAAGTTTTTAGTGTGTTAGGATTATTTATGTTCTAACGTAATATATATGTATAGGTATATATTAGGAGGATGTATCTATTAAATTTTGTTTATTCCAAACTTGAAAAGTATCGATTTTACTTGCCATATAATTGACGTAAGGATTTAACAAATCTGGATAAATAGTCTTAGATTTTGTTTATATATAAATGTAATCATACATATTTTATTACAATTACAGCTATTCCTGTTTCCGGTATTATTAATAATTAATATTTAAATACCGGAAGTCATCGTATCCAAAATGTTATTTTCAAATTCCTAAAAACGAATCTTCTTAAAATAACACCCGCATCGTTAGTCTACTATTTATTATCAAAAACCTTAAAACAGTTATTTTTATCTCATAGTTAAGTTGTTAGGCTTAGTTGTGGCGTTGCTGTATTTGCTTTTGATAATTTCGTTTTGAGTTCATTTCGCTTTGACGGCGTCAACCAAATTTCCTTTTACGGTTAGTTCAAAGCAATTTAGATTTACACGTGTTGCTTTCTCTTTAAAACATTACAAATAAAAAAATACTGACAGAACTTAAAAAAAACCTGTTAAAACATAGATAATGCAATTCGTTATAACTTGAAAAATAAACTTTTTCGTTTTTTAATAACGAGGCAAAGATCTCACCGTAGTAGGAGGTGAATGGTTATGAGTTTCTTATTTTAAATAAAAGAAACAGCAAATGAATCAGTAAGCCCATTAAAATCCTCGAAATAATTCATAATTTATAAATTAATTTCCAACAAACGGATAATATTTATGTTTACGTTTTGTATGTATGTATTAATTATTTTCTTTTGTATAATTTATACTATACGAGTACATTCTTTGTAAAAATTAGGGTTGACTGTGAGAGAATGCCCTTGGTCGTTATTGCATTTGCATATAGTTATATAAGCGATAATAACTTATATTTATCAAACGTATCATAATATATGCATACGAACTTTTATTATTTTTCATAAAATATCATAACAATAGGGCTCACTTTACTATCGACTAATCACTCTAACGTTTCCTTTATAAATGTACTCGTATTTAAGAATGTAACCAAAACTATAAAATCCTTAATAACTACACTATAAACAAACAACATTAAACTATTACGGACGAAGCAACACTGATCTTTAAAACAGCATTTAAGATGTATAAGGCTTATGTGATTCCCTATCGAGTTATCTTACATAGAACAAACTTAAGTCACGATCTCTAAGGTCTAGACATATCTAGACTGTGATTCAATTAACCTTTTCATGTATTTAAAGCGATCTCTCATAAGTCCCTTAGTGATAAAGGCTGCATCATAAATCTTTTTAGAGGGTTTTAACAGTTCGTGACTCTAATGACGTGCGCAGTGTAATTTATTATACTATCGCCTCGCACTGTAATTGTACTGTAATTCCTCACGCTTCTTATGTTGGGATACATCAATCATCGTCAGTTAGAGCCTTGACCTTACAGCGTCATATGTGATTCGATTTACATAATACAGTTCCGCGACTTATCACGCAATTACATAAAAATATATGTGTGTTGAAGTATAATTTCACACAATAAATATACCAATAGGAATTTCTATTTTCAAATATTCAAAGCAATTAGTTCGAAATAAGCGTGAAAACTTGTAACTATCATCGTTTTCAACGCATTTGATTTTATATTCTAATTGTTATTTCGAATCTGTTAAATGTCAAATTGGCTCGTTGCCCGTTTCAAAACGAAAATTAAAATAAATACAAATGTTCTCAGCGATAAAAATCTAATAGAATGATTAAAGAAATGTTCAAAATAATCCGTTATAACACTAAAGCTGTATTAGCAACCATTTGGTTCCATTAGTATCGGCTGTACAATATCACTAGTTATTTTGCGTAGAAAGTGTTAGGGTCAATGTTCATTGGACTCATAGCTCGAGAAATTCGCATCTACTTTCTTAGCTGTCGATTTTGTTACTCATAATATTAAGATCCAACGAATTTCATAAGGATAAGATTATCTATGAGTAAGCCGATTTAAATTACAAATCTTCGTTGCAGTGGAACACCCGTTTGGAACGACGTTCTTTTCACAATATACTATATAATAAAAAACAGACACAATGAAATAAATTAACAATATTTGAGAATAATTAAATAACAAGAAATAACATTGTAATTAAGATTCAAAATAGTCTAAATAATAATTTATATTAAATTGTATAAAATAGAAAGAGACAGAGAGAAAAAGAAAAAGGGGGAGAGATCGCTTGGAGGGGGATAACTATTTCTGCCAGTTTAGTCTACTGTAAACCGCGTATATATATATTATACACAATTAAATCAGGATATTGTTTCAATTCAATATCATAAAATTATATACTGATGTTTAATAAATAATCGACTATTTAAAATTCGAATCATTTCAAGTTCTAGTTGTGCCTCAACTTACCTAACTCACGCTCTATAGCTATGTACTGTTCGAAGAACAATCTACGATCGAATGTAACATATCTCTGTGCCGTACAGATTGATCGCTTTCTTTCTGTCGACACGTAAAATCTCACCATTAATCAATTAATGAAATGGAAAGCAACATGACATGCTCTGTTACACTACAAATAAAATAAGTACCTCTGACGCCTTATGAAACTGATAGTCTTTGCATGATTGGAGATTAAAAACTAAACAGAAATAGATTAGGCTTTTATATCAATATTTGTAGTGAGTTCATTCGTTCACTACAAATAGTTCTTAGTTTAAATAATAATTACTAGTAATAAGAGAATGATATTAAAAAAATATGATGGACTTGATTTTTCTTATTTAATTGCAATATACCCAATTAGATATACATATTACAATCCTATTAACTTAACGACCCAGCAGAGTTGTTAACCAAAACTCTTCAACAAGAAACTTATTACTGAGGTTATAAAAAACCTTATATAATAATCGTGGTGTCTTCGTGTAACATGACTAATACTCTTTGGAGGTTGAAATATATAGTAAATTTTAATGTTTAAAAAATTCTTAATGTTTCCATTTTAGGGTTCCTTATTTCCAAGCAAGTAGACAACCTCCCTAATGACGAGGTCACACTCAAGTCTCTTTTATTAATTCATAGCGTAAACCATTTAATTATTTCCTACAGTTTTTAATTATTGAACCAATATCGTATGAAAATAAACTTTGGCAATGCATTGTTATTCTATGAAACTTGCAAAAAAAAGACGTTACTAAAATAGGAATTTATTCGAGTTCTCTTCTGTTTCCGGTTTATCATGCAAACGCAAACGCTCTACTTTACGTGCATGCGAACTTCAAGGTCTCATCATTTAGATAGCATGGATTTGATTAAATACATTCAGTTGATTCAAAATAAACGATTATAGCCGTTACGAAAATAATTTTCAGTATTATTTGCTGTCTTACAATTAGTCATTCTTTCGTATTAGCGCGTTAAGTGAAACGAAACGTATTTAACGCGATAAACGTTTTGCCGAAATGACAGTCATCGACAATGATAATCAATTAATCATTTCTCACTCGCTTTCCGATTTTCTTAAGCGTGTTATAATGACAGTTTTCTTTGACGACTTTTGCTTTTAATGCGAATTTCGGTTTTCAAACTCATCGACTTTTACTACTTGTCACAGAATCTCACACAATGGTCAGCGCCATTGGTAATTAATTATGCAAAATATGTTATTTTTACATTTGTAAGTTATCGGTAATAAAGCGACCATAAAATTCTAGATCTGGCATGCTTGCATCGCAATTTTTTTTTTTGTTGGTTCAAAGTTCTATTGAGTTTCTATTAATATGAGCATAACTGTGTTTTTAAATTATTATTAATTAAGTCATTTTCAAATCTCACAAACTTGCTTATACACTTAGTTAAAAAACCCCAATCTAAATATAATGCACTCTTATCTCCGCCGATTTCATCATGTCCACGCCCCCAGTTTCTCTTCTCTATCAGATGGGCGCAGTGACATTTGCCATTGGTTTGCCATTGCTCTGGCAGACAACGATCGAATCCTCATTGCATTCAAATAGCCAATATATGCGGGATGTAATTTTGTTAGTGAAAGCATGTCGAACGAACTCTATACTCAATTTGGTCTACTTGGAAACTGCTTCGTGATGATAATATCCATTCAATGTTTTTGCGATTCAATATCTCAAAGATAGATAAATTCAACAGGCTATTGTTTTAGACGAAGTAATTTTAGTATGTGTTTCATGCGTTGAGATATGACGATTTGGATAACTGGTTAGCGCAGCGGCAATTTTTCTTTCAGTATAGATTTCATATTTGTTAAGTGTTGCTCTTCAATACGAATTTGAGTTAAATACTTACATATAACTGCATAACGGTTTTGCTTAATGTTTTATAATTTAGCCCAATTATTGTAGATATTAGGACTTTATTTATTCGAATTATTAGATATTAGATTTTTTGTCAGTAGCGGGCCGAAGAAGCACGCAAGCCGGGCGGCAGTGTGCCTCGGCAATCACGTAATGAACCCTTTTTTCATTGGATTATCATTATATCATACTATGAGAGTAAGAGAATAGATAAGGTTGCGCACTGATTTTCAAACTATACCACAGTATTGCGTCCTCACATTACTACTGTGATACTTTTACGTGTGTAATTTTTGTTCTATATCAGTGTTATGGCAATATAAATTTTATTAAATATATAATTGTATGTCAAATATAATATTATTCAACAATAATTATAATAGTTTTTGTACTAATTTCAAGTATGTTATCTTCCTATTTCTATGATACTTGATATTATTAATCTGTACCATTAATTATTAAAATGAATTTTATCAACGGTTAATTAATAAAAAATACCTGAAAAATAAACCAATGGTGCGTCGAAATTAAGTTTCTTAACCTGTCAATTAATAACAGACAAATGGACACAATAATAAAGTATAAGATTGACAGACAATTATTGCAAAAACGAATACGAAAATCAAACCTGTTTAAGTCTCGCTTTGCGTGTTTTTGCGCCGGCGATAATAGTAATATTATTGTAACAATGGCAATCTAGACGTATGATAATGACCTAAGTATTATATGAGCTAGCCTTGGCAAGAGTTATACGCCGATACCGGTTCGTTCGTCACATCGCACCGCTCGTGTGATTTAAGCGAGTGTAATAGTATCATTTGCATATATATGTTATTCAGATAATTCCATTTTTTGTAAACATAGGATTAACGGATTTGACACATAGGCCCGCGAACAACACAGCTGCTGTTGTCGTGACAAAGAATATTTTTGTTTTTGTTTGTCTTTAAGTGCCACTGCAGACCACCAACTAAATATCTATTATGATGTGCGCCTTGCGCTATTCATTGTACAGCCAATACAAGTCACTCTTTAAATAGTAACACAATGCTTTTTTCGATATTTATAGTATTTGTCATATCTAAACCGATTTACACAAAGCTCTAACGAGGAACTTGGTTCGTATATTGTGTTTATTCGTAATAAAAATATTTTAACTTTTCAATATTTTCCTATGCCTAAAGTAAATAATTTGCAATAATACTACATTCTTATTACGGTTGAAATTTTCTTAATAACTGAAAATAACAATAACGTAAACGAAGGTTATGCTTAACTTTATTACTAAGATTGTTTTGACGTGTCTCTATTCATACTGTTTGAAATGATTACGGTGTGACTTGAGCTGCATTTCAAGACATATTACTTGTTATTCGTTACTACGTGACTTTTAAACTAATCCTATGATCTCGCACAACAACTGAGATCATAATCGACAATACACAAAGGGCTTAACTGTTGAATATGTTTACACAATTACATATACGCATATATAAGATAGATCTTTTTTGAACAGACGTAAAACTTAAACAATTCTTACATTAATTGCAATGTATTCTATATATACTATATAAGTCTTGTATATTCTTATGAACCATCTCGCCAATGGTGATAATGTTTTGCAATGACGTCATTAACTCAAACATAAACTTGATTTAAAAACAATACAAATTAAGAAACAATACAAATATCAAACGCTTTTTAACGTTAACTCAGTTAAGTGAATCTTTCATTTTTAACGCTTGTTAAGGTCCCCATAACAGTAAATAGCATCTCAAATGTGCTTCACGTTTCTGTTTTCCGCTTTCAATTTTCAAACAAAACTCATGGCGTTCGGTCACGAAAGTGAAATTGTATGGAAATTTGTGAAATATTCTTCATTTTAGTACAGTATAGTCAAAGCGTGCTTAAGTTTATAAATAAATAGACTCTAACATCGGTTGGATGAAAGTTAGACAATTGAACTGGCCGACTTTAACAGATAATTCTGTATGATTGATAATATTCATACGATAAAGTAGTTAATGGAGAAGAGTCAACCATTCGACTGAATCCAGACTATCGATTGTTTAGACAAATAGAGAGTAGACCTACGCATAGAAATGTCTCCATTGAGGATAAACGTGGACAACAAACTTTATAAATAGTAACTACAGAGTTTATAATATAGCTTGCAGCTTTTATTTCGAGCTGAATAATTAGGACATAAACTGTGTGCGAAAAAAAAAATCGATATCAAATTTTGGAAATTGACCTTTAATCACGAAACGTATAAAGGACATAATTATTCTTAGATTTCTTGTTTATTAGGTATCAAAGAGTTTACAATATTTAGTCAGTATGCACCGGCAAATATATATTTCTTATTGATGCATATTCTTAATAATGCTAATAAATCTTCATCTGCTTTTATTCATTCGTTACAAATTAATTTCTTTCAACGCCATATTATAACTACACAATCTTGATCTTTAAAGACAAAAAAAAACATCCAAAAAAATTCATATAAAACCTTGTTTTTTTTTTTACTGTTCTAGTAACCGGAGCGGTCTGTCCGTATAAATGAATAATTCAAACACGTTACAACAGTACTGTAATCACGATTAATTAGGACTAACTGTTGCTCACCGATAAGGAAGGCTGCGCAGGCGCCGCTACACCTGTTCACATGACGGATCTAGTTGAATTTAAATAGAATGTGAAAAACTAGTAGGATTTGCTTAACGGAAATTTAAAGATGGCATAGTATGGTAATTCTTGATAATAAGGGTTAATGGTAATTATGTTGTAATTATCAGATGTTTTTTTCTTGTTTTCTTATTTAAATTGCACAAACAACTTGCTACAGTTGTCCGCATGCGCTACTAAGATTCTTATTCAGATATATTAGGAAAATCTTTCAGAGATATTTAGTTTTCATTATTTTAGATATTATATGTTTTTGGATTGGCTTTATATTTTTTGTCAATACCTTATTCAATTTCTGTTGAATTCAGTTAAATATATCATAATATAGATTATGATATGACTTGACGACCTCCGTGGTCGAGTAGTGTGTACACCGGTTTTCATGGGTATGCCACTCCGAGGTCCCGGGTTTGATTCCCGGCCGATTCAATGTAGAAAAAGTTCTTTACATTTCTGTTGTCTTAGGTCTAGGTGTTTGTGGTACCTTCGTTACTTCTGATTTTCCATAACACAAGTGCTTTAGCTACTTACATTGAGATGAAAGTAATGTATGTGATGTTGTCCAATATTTATTTATTTATATATTTAACTTAATTCAATATTTCATATGGCAAAAGAATGAAGCGACTTGAACATAAATACCCTTAAAACATAATTATAATCTTAAAGTAAGTTCAATGCACTTTCGAATCGCGGTTGTTCTATATACAATATTAACTTCATCATCCCAGTATGAGGTAATAAATAAACCTCGCCACACAATTTAAATCCTAAAACAAGTCTCGAATAAAAATACTACAAAGAAATGCAGTAATACCTACCCGGCAAACATTGTAGGGACTGTGTTTACATTGGGTGCGCCTGCGCAGAGTTTCTAGAGATCCGTTTCGTAGAAAAACATAAAATTATATTTATATATTCTTTTCAAACTAACTTGATACAGTAATATTTACCTTTAATGTATTTAAATGAATAATAATGAATTTATATTGCTTATGAATTTAATGTACGGTATTGCCTTATGCTTATTACAAAAGACAAAATATATTTATTTTACTACTAAATTAACCGGAAATTTAATCGCTTTGTATAATAATAATAAATTATATAATTATTAGCAATGATATATTATATCTATATTATATTGATATGGATGTTAAATGATTCAAAGCCTAATGCTTAAAAAGCTGCCATTAGTGATAAACCTAAAATAATTGATTTTGTAATGATTCATTAAATTATTGGGTACATTTTATTTTACAATAGCGTAACCAAAAGACGCATATTACTATACGACTAATACGAACTTTCTGTAGACATCAAAGTCTGTGACGTCATAAAAAATGGCGGTTTAACGTTTGCAGTACAATATCGATCAATTATCGCGTCAAACATTTTATTATTCACATTAATTAAATATATTATGTTTTTGTTAAATATTATTTTATTTATTTATTACCCGATTAAAAATTTATACTCAACCAATATTTTATATAGTGTTTATACTTGACGGTTTTTTGCAGCCTTCAAGTGAACTAAGAAATGGCATTACGTATAAATAACGATTATCGCTTCGAATACAGATATCCTACGCGTATAAATTGATATTATAAGATAAATTAACAATTATTTGCGTTGTATTAGTTGCGACTTGAATTCTAAATTTAATTTGTTGTTTCAATTTAATGTCACAGTAATATGAAGTCCCTCGACATTATAAGAGCTACGTTAGTGGTTTGCATGTTGCAACTTCGAACAGGTCTCTAGGATTTTTAGTAGTTAATTTTTATGTTTAGTTTAAAAGGAAGAAAATTGATATTTTTAAAATTTATTATCTTGATGTTTTGCTACATATAAATCATTCAAAGAAAGGGTTTGATTGTTTCTTTTCATGAACAATCTATTTATCTACTTGCTAAATTTATGTTGGCTTAGCCGAGATGGTCCAGTGATTAGGACGCGTGAATCTTCACCGACGGTTACAGGTGCAAACTCAGGTTAGCATCATTGGATTCTAAACACATATATGGTATTAGCCCAGCAGTGGAATGTTAACACGCTATGACTTCACTATGTTTATTAAAATTAATAAGCGTATTTGAATATCAAACGAATTATATACGATATCCGAGTATCCGCAAGTCGTGGTATTCTTAAGCATTACTGTATAGTTAATTAATTCCAGACGTAGTTCCTGATAAGGTTTACAAATAACAAGTTATTGTGCGCAGCTACTAGCTTTGATTAATCCCGGTTTATATATTAGCTCCATTACATTTTAAAGTTTATTTACTTTATGTTACAATATATTTGAGCGAAATAAAATAAACACCAGAACTAATATAATTAATGGTTTGAATTTGTAATCCTAGATATCTCAATATAATTCCCTGTGTTGATATGTTCAATGTATTCGTCAATTTGTAATCACATCCGTACTTTAATCGTAGGCTTCATAAGAGAGACTATTTATACAACTTTTAGATTGAAGAATAACTATAAAAAGAAAATTTCTTGTTTTTCCAGCTAGGAAAGTTGAAATTTTTTGGCTTTTGTCTAATATAGTGTATTATACATATATACCTTTTTCTTAAATCACTGTGTTTATTGATGAAAACCGTATTAAAATCCGTTGCGTAGTTTAAAAGATCTAATGGTGAGGAGCGATTTTGTTTTATACAATGTTAAGCGATATAAGAAATAAATAATGTCATAGGTAGGTACTAGCAAAACCTGGCAGACGTTATGCCTACCATACCTACAATTACCTACAATTCCATTTATCATGGTAATTGCTTAAACGGCATAGATGCTGTTGTACTGCAATGCCATCTAGCGGCGAATTACATTTAAGTGGATAGTATAAAATCGTCTACAGAAATGTATTCTAAAACAAAAGGCACGTATTAAAAGCGAATACAAAATTATTATAAAGCGAATTAAATATCCCGGTAGCGCGAAAAGGTGCGTCTTCTCGTTAATACTTTACTTTAATAAATAAATTTATTATTGACTTATCAACAAATTGTTAAATACTATATACACTACCGGGGATTTACATTCGCTTTAGATTTTGTATTAGCATTTATTGCTTCACTATATTGCTTTTTATCTGTTTGTCTTTTGTTTTATAAACTATGATTATACATATTATTTTTTATAGTTTGTTTAACACTAATCTTAACCTTATTTGAAGTCAATAGTACGTACTTTTAACCGAGTTGGCGATCAAAGTATTGACTTGGAAAGTGTTCAAATATGTACATATATATATATGTATATTATAATTAATAATGTAGTAAATTAGTAACAATTTATGTTTGTTTCGTCTACAAAATATCTCCTTGCAAGAAAAATTGTAAGAGCGTATATTTATACTGTTTTTGGAAAACGTTAGATGAATCTCGAGCTTTATACGTAAGTGCCTCATTGGGAACAGCTTTCTCTCCTGATAAAGACGGAGACGATAACTATGAGATTTATGAATCCCCTTATCTCAAAAAGTATCATAATGCGTACGTACTCCGTGTACTGAGTCAAAGAGTACAGAATATTAGAAGTGCTATGATGTCATTTGAATGTTAAAATATATAAAAGAACCAAATATGAAACCGTCATCCCACCCACTCGATCATACCTACGCTAATTATTTACGTATCGTATTTTATCACGCTATGAAAAGTAAGTGAATTAATGTCTATAATACAGTATGAATATCGATACTTCAAGTTGACAATAATAATAAACGCTAGCTTAGAAAATACATGATTTTAAATATCTCTATACAATTTAGAAAGGTGATAGACGCGCTGTGTATAAGTATTATGTTATATAGCTATGGATTAACTAGACTCCTTAGTGTCATTGTCGGTTGGTTGGTTACAGATATTTTGACGAACATACTGATCCCAATTGGGTTTAAACTCGATGCAAGCGAAGTTTCGTTTAAAACTAGATCCGCTTATACATATTTAAAGGATATTTAAACTCTTTCTCGGTATTATACATTCAATTATGAGGTACCACCTACCTACCACCTACATTACCATTAATTACTATTAAAATTACGCAAACAAATTCAATTCAATATCAATCGATAATATTGAAAGCAAAATATCCTATGAGTACGTAATCGATATCCATTATTTATGTGAATAAATATCCAAGCGATTCTGAACTTATGCACTCAGACCTTAAGATTAATAAACCCTTGTACATTTAGACAAGTACATGCAGAGGTAATAGTGTAACAACAAATCGAGTTCAAGCAAACATAGAATCGGTTAAGTTTAAGCTTTGTCACTTTTTGTTTGAATAACTGTTAATCTTAAAATGGTTACAAATACTTATTTTTGGTTCTATTGTTAAAATGTTATCAGTTAAACTAGCTGCTTTCCTTTCACTTTGCTTAGCATTAATTTAAATAAAGATATTTCATAGTGAATAAAAAAAAAATCCGGTAGAGTTCAAACAAACAACTTAACACGAAAATTTTCAACATTTTATTGTTTGAATCGCAATATATAAGTTAGAAAACAATTATTTTATCGTGTGAGCTTTTAAGTTCCCACTTTTTGAGTCCCATACTTTTTTTCCGCACAAACGGTGACGCTTTCGCCTCCAGTAGAACTATCACAGGCAAAAATAACAATTAGTTAATCAGTTAAATTAACAATAATCAGTAAATGATTTCAAAAATGTAATCTTAAATATTTAACTAAACTTTACTTTCTTAACTTAAGTTTTGTAATATCTTAACACTCATAATTTAATCATTATATTTAAAGAAATCAAAATGAGTAGGTTAATTAGCTCTAGTGTTTTGTCGTTTCAATAAAATGAATACATAATCATTTTTATAAATTGGTTTATATTTTTAATTTACCAAAATATTGATATTAAACGAGTTAATGTTTGTAAATGTATCACCTCAGCGCTGTAAAAAGTTTCGGAAGCACATAATTTCGTTCAATAAAATTCGGACCGGATACAATTTATAGCGTCAGACGTCGCTTCTTTTGATAACTCGTTCAAACACTACCATGTCGTAAATGTGACAAATTATATCCCTATCAACTTGCTTATCGTATAATAAATATGATTTGATAGTTCCGACGTTGAAAATTGATCACCTTTAAAAGGTAACGTTCAGTATTTAAGAAGCATTTTGCCCGTAACTTTGCTCTGATGCGCATGTTCGTGTTTACGTATAGAACATATATACCTATTGTACACGTTACCTTTAAGAAATATATTCAACCCTTTTAAAGTGTGAGTCTTAAGAGAATGAATTAAATATATATATATATATATTTTTTGTATCAAACATAAAGCAAGTAGGTACATGTAAGAATTGTTCCTTTTTTAAGTATTTTTTCCAGAGGAGATATTCTTCAGTTTAAATTTAACGGTATGAATGAATATTAACAATATGCAAATAAACAACACGACTAATAAATGTATTTATTGAAAATTGTATAAAACACAATGCCAAATGGTATTTTATTCCAGTCAATTCTAAGATCAGAAAACACATAGTCCGAATAATACAATAGAAACAAAATAAAATTTGTACATTCTACAGAAACAAATATCTGTATAAATGAGAGAAGTATCACTATACCAAGAAAAAATCTAATTAACTCAAATTATAATGAAAAATATGAGAAGTACTCATGTTTATTAGAAACTGTCTACCCATCCGGTCTTCGCACAGGTAGATTAAGGGTCATAAAAAGTTTATATTTAAGGACGAACACATAAAAAAGAAATATTATTGTTTATTTTGGACAGGTCCTTTGATGATTTATGTAAAATACCTCAAAGTTCCATCACAATCGGATGAAAACCTTATTAGGAATGTATTGGGGACAAACAAACAATCAAATTTATTAATATAGATATGCTTATCTATCATCACAACCATCTCAATTAAAAGAGAGATTTATGGTATGTCACGACCGTTTCTTGAGAAAACGACACCCGTCGAATTGTTTCTAATAAGTTATTTGATAAAACATACAAAGATTTATAGGAACCCTTTATTGGATGTAATAAAATCATTAAATTGATTTATTGTTTTTGAAAATAGTTCAATCTCTTTATAAAATACTATATTATAGATATCATAATAAAGATTAAAATACTTTTTTATTAAATATTTACCTGTTTATAAAAATAAAAAACTCGTAAAGGCCCAAAGATGGTCCGAGATCATTGCGTTACTAAATAATAATCGTTTATTAACGTTTTTTTAGTATAAACATAAACCAAAATAATAGTAAAAAAAATATTTTATTATTTAAAAGTAGAAAAAAAGTCAATGGAATTATAATAAGTACAAAAAACTACACGAAAATTGGTATGAGTCCAAAAATGTGCGGATATTAAAGAAGAGAAAAATATACATTATAAGAAAAAAAAACAAGTTCTTGAAAGCACGGGCCAACATTACATCATAGGTTAAATAAATTCAAAGCTAACATTTTTTTCACCATCTTTCTTTTAAAAGTCACACTAAAATTATGTTTTGTAATATCAATTTGGATTTTTTTATACAGAATCAAATGAATACGATAATATTATAATGATAACAGTTAAAACCAGAAACATCATATAAATGTATAATTTTAATTTAGCAAAAAATAATTTTGTAATACAATAAAATATAACATAAAAAAGGTCGTTAACATTATAAGATTTTTAATATTTAATTACATGATTTATATAATTATGTTTTATTTGATTTTATTAGCATACAAATACGTCTAAATGAATTTTAAGTTCATATTAATATAACTTTATCATATAAATAGTTTTGATACTGACGTAGTTAATTCGAAAATAGTATCGTGGTAAACTAATACAAACAATCTTAGTATAAAATACATTTAAGTTAACATTTTATAATTGAATGTACCAGAAAATTAAAAAATATAAAATATGTCAAAGATAACTTAGTATTAAAGCCATGCCTTGAATAGATTTATTTCATTTGAAATGAAAGAGCTAAACAGGCTTATTATACCTACTAGGGTTACGGCATCGTATAAGTACGAGTAGGTACTGTCCTAATAAATTATAACACCAATCAATAAAATATTACAGAAATAAATATCCCTATACTGACAATAAATAGTAATTAATATAATATATATTGGATTTTTTTCTATAATCCTCTCGTAATAAACTCAAGGCGAAGTGTGTTTAGTAATTACGCTATCAACATTCGCACAGAGCATCCTGCGAAGGCGCCACTAATGAGTTGGGCGCATCAATCGCTCACAATGAATGATCGCGACTCATTGCCGGCTAATAACTTCGTGCACCAACGACAAACACGCTTCACCATCGTAAAATATTATTGATGAATATATAGAAGACTTTTAATTTAATCAATCAAATCTAAACGTCAATGAAATTATGTTTGTCTTCATTTCACGCGAATCATTCGCCTGCCAAGTTCTTCTAAATATTTACACGTACAGTTACGTATTCAACATAATATATAGGTATTGCTAAAATGTATTTAACGATCTTAAATAATTCTATACGAAGTTCTTTTCAGTCATTCAGTAGGTATGCAAAATAATTTATGCTAAACCATGTTCCATAATATTTTCGTTTGGTTCTTTATTGAGTAAAAAGCAAATGCATGTGAGTAATTCAAATATGTTGAAATATTAGCCTAAATATTGAAATGGCTATAAAAACAACTTACGTCGTATATTAATACAATGGTTTTTGACGCCAAGGTCGTTTTATTAAATGCAATATGCATAGGCGACAGAATATAACGCATTCCACAGATCAATTTGTTTAATATTTCGATCACAGACCAAAAAAGTTAAGTAAGAATAGAACCGTTCTCAAGGTGAACATTGCTTTGAATGTATTTGATGCCCAAAAAAATGAACTAAATTTAATTAAAAACGTTTTTCAGCTCGCACCTCACTGTCAGACCAACGACAGGTACAAGAAAATAAAAGAATTTATTATGTAACATTTACAATTAGATTAGATGGGCATTAAAAACCTAATCATTAATAAAAAAAATGTACATAAAAATTGTAAAATATATAATACTGAGGCTTCCAAGGCTAGGAACAACATCTGAGCTACGTATGTGCTTTAGATGAATTCATAAATACTTTTTCGTTTCGCATTGATGTTTAATATTTAGATACACTTAACATTAGTCTATGAAATTCATTCAACATCATATAAAGTGATTAGCTTGAAAATAATTTTAGTCATAATTTTTCCGTCTTATCTTGCAAGTAAACATAAACCATCGGCTTGAAATATTCTATTTCCCAGAAATACCGTTAAGAAACACAACATACAACGTATTTAATAATTACCGTACAACTTTTAATTACTTACAATTAAATTGATATATCCCGCTAGAAAACTATCCTGTCTATTGATGACTTTCAAAATGATATGCATATTCAATTAAATACTTACGAGTACGTCATCAATCGTTATGCTATAATTTATTTAAACGCGACGCAACTACGGTTTTAAAAATCAATGCGAATTATTATTTTTACTAATTTATATATGTATATATATATAGTTATGTCCATTATAGTGAAATGTCGTACAATTATGTTGCAAATTTTATTTATATACAGAGTCGTGTTGCACTTAATATGCACGGTTCATAAAATGTTAACTCTTGTATAAATAAATATTATTATTTAATTGTTATTCTGATGAAGTTCGCTACTCTGCGTACATTGTGATTGGTATAAAGTGATCGCACTTAAAGCAATCGTTGGACATCTAATTGATTCTATTGGTACATTTGTACTGTATGGACATTGAAATGCTTATAGCAATTTCTTTGAAATCTAGATTCGAAGAAATTAATAAGCGTTTATTTGTTGTAACAATTTAACAATACAAGCGACTACCCTATTAAATATATTATTTCTTAAATAAATTAATTATAAATGTACAATTATACATGGTGTATTATTTTTAGGTTTATTAAGGAAATGACTTCATTGATGTGCCCAAAAACATCTTGTCGTTGGTATATGACGTAATTGTTCGTTTTAAAATATAAATATAAAATTAAATTATTTTTACTGTACTTAATGAATCTTTATTTTACTAATAGTAAATACTTTTAGCTGATACCATGTTAGAATATTTCAGTCAACAATCAAGTAAAATACACAATAATAAATTACAGTTCATTGACAATAAATAGCATGATCATTGTTCGCACTTCACCAATTTACCAATAGAATACTGATCAACATCGACTAGCTATCTATTAAATAATACGACATTGTAAGCCATTGTTACAAAGAATTCTTTTACAGTATCATATTGCCATATCAAAGTACGGAAGTACAAATCTTCAGACAACACTTTATATTATAGAATAGTTTGATAACGCATGCCTAAAAAATAAGTTAATGCTGAAATAAAATACTGTAGAGGCAGATTGTCACGGAATAAAATATTATGATACCAATTTTATTTTTCATCAATAAAAGAAGCCATAACTACTAATGTTTTATTTACACAGTGTAAATATTACTTTGTCTGTCGTTATGCCCCTTACAAACTACTCTATTATATTTATGGGTTACAAAGGGAGTCCTCACACGGGCTTTATTTAAACAACGCGCGTCTATGCGGCTGTCAGACATCAAACATACTTTGACCTTACATCGACCTTTCCAATGAATGTTAACACAGCATCACTACTTTAAAGCGAGGCGAAAAATATAGAAGCTACTTATTTTATATTATTTATTTTTTAATTTACTTTACGTATAACAGATAAAATATAGTAAAGATAAGGAAATAGTTCGTTAGTGTTTTTAAATTTCTTCACGTTTCAAATAGATCCTTTGGAATATGTTATTATAACGCTGATGGTGATGAATGTGACGATCCACGCGTAGGACAATATCATCCGACGCAGGTTTCTATGAGTTTCTTCTACTATCTGAACCATCATGACGGCCTACTTTAGTAACATATTAGCTATAATAATATGTATCATATTTAATGTATGTTTGAATATGGTTTTAACCTTATATCAGATAAACATAAATCAAGCTAAAACTATGTATTTAAAATATTCAATTGATATCTAGTAAATTTACAATTTTAATAACAATTAATCATAATTTCCATGAAAATTTATCAATTTATACAAATTGCATTCGCTTTAAAATAATAAATCACACATCCGCAAGGAAAATTCTATTTATAATAATAATAATAATATGAAATTGATTACAATTTATCTAAAATATTAAAATTTCGCTATCACGTGAAAATCGCGAGCTGCGAAAATAGCTCTAATCTCAAAGTTATAAAGCCCAAAATGCTATTTTATATCAAGAATCTCGCTCGTTCGATTTCATCGCCTAGCTTGTTATTGCAGTTAGAGGTTAAAGGTTTGCCCTTTTCTAACATGCATTTTCTAACATGTAACATGAATATGGTGCGAGGACTTTCAACATTATAACGTTGTGTTTTAAATTAATTGCATTATACAAGAATTCAATTAAATACAACGAGAACCTTGTAATGCTACAAGCAGAGAAATTATTAATCTACAAGAATACTTTATTACCAATATAACATGAACCTTCGCTTATTTTATATAAGGTATCCAAATAAACGCAAAGATAAATTATATTCTAGCTTATTCTATATATTATTACTACGGAACTAAACACACTCCGCACTGTAACAGTACTGTATTATAGCTAAGTAACAAAAAATATAAATCAGGTGCCTCAAATATATCTCTCTAAAACATAATGTTATTTACGTAAAGGCCTATTTTAGGTCCAGTTTTATTTCTTGGTGTCTGATTCTGTGATTTGTTAGCATAATTAAAATGTAATATCATATTTTATTAGTATTTATGAATAAGTTAGATGACACTCAGTTTATGGAAACGGTTAAATAATTACTTACAATACAAATGATACAAAAACACTCGTAGATGCGTGGGTCGAATACAGTGCATTATTTTCGGTAAAATATTTAATAAATTTTTGAAAACATATAATGTTCTATCAAACACTAAAAAAATAATGGTTTTTTAAAAAGCATAATCAACATCATAAAAAGTCAGTACTTTGATGTTAGCTGAAACGCGAAATTTTAGTATTCCACAGCAATAGGACGAAGGCGTATTTTATTATTATTTTTGTAGGCTTTTTTCATCACTGCTGTATGCTATCCCGCTGTACAACTACCCACTCATCATTTATTCTACCGTCAAACTGGAATTGGTGTGTTCCGGGCTTAAAAATAAGACATCCAGTGTAATTACTGACACATGGAGAATAACACTTTTTTTTCTAATCTAAGGGAGTGGTTAACATTTCTTACGATACTGATATCTAAAGATCTTTTACAAAAATGACCACCTACCTTCAATAGTCAATTTGCTCATCTCCCGACTCGATAAAAGAAACAATACCTATTTGCGCTCGTATCACGGTTGTCCGCAGTAATCGTAATTCGTGGTATCTGCCTACATCTGATATCGTCGTGAATACACAATACGCAGAAGTGTGACAATGGCCATATTAGTCTTGTAACAGATATACAAACGGTCCCACACGTACAGGTTTAACTTTATTATATGTTAATACGGATTTAACGTCTTGGTGTTCGTTGTCGAAGGTCCGGATATACTAATGATATGGAAATTGTTATCTATTAGAAGGAAAAGATTATATTATACATAACTCGTAATCTAATTACATCTTGTGCCATGATAATACGGTACTTTATTTTTTAATATGTTTTTGGTATATATTGAAACGTTAAATGTACGAATGTTGCGACAGCTTTTTTATTTTAAACAGCTAGGCCGTCTTATATATGGGTCATAAGTGAGCACCACCATAAGGTATGTAAGGAATATTAACGAACCCTGACATCGCGAATTCACAACCAACCTACGGAACTAAAATTATACGTAACTTGTGATTGTAGTTATACTGGCTCATGTACCCTTCGATTACGGTTTGACAACTCAAGAAGCTTTGATGCAGTAATTAGTCAAAACGTCATGAGTAATAACATTTCACATTCTGTAGTATGTTTAGTAGCAGCATTGCAACCGTGCGAAGCCGGGGCGTGTCGCTAGTATATATATAACATTACTATAGATGTATAGCATTACCATAGATCTTGCCTAAGCGATAAAAACTGATTATGGTTAGCGCCATATGTTGCTTTCATCGCGCGAAGTTAAAATAACCACTTAAAACAAGACATCCTAGAAAATAAGATCATAAATAACCATATATACATAACATAACGTAACATAACTTATGCACAGATTAAATAAAAAAATACAGAATGCAAGTCACAAATTGTTCAACATCCATAACCTATATTTGCACATATAAATCTTTATATTTCTAAATATTATTTATTAATATAAGTAAGATATCTTACAAAGCATGGGAAGATTATTAAAATTTCAACTTGGAATGTAACCTCTGACCGCCATTTAATATTTCGTGTCATTAACGACTCAATCAAATGCATAAAAATGTTTATTTAAAAACATATTTTTATACTTAAGAGCGCCACTTGCAATGTAAATTTTATTTTACACTTTTTTTAATTCCTAAGGTTATATTGAGTAAAATGGTTTATATAAATTCTAAATTTATAAAATTAAATTTCTGCTTCTTTTTTTTTTTAATTAAATGTACTTATATTTTTATCTACATCCTAAAACAATAACAAATTAGTTTACTTCATTTTATTCTCAATGTGTGCCAATTTTTAGCTGAATAAAGTGGTCCTCGCTTATATCTCAGTTGCTAGATTTAACCCGCTCGTAGTAATGTGTAGTTAAATAAATCATGTAAGCTTGGATGGTAAGTGAATTTTTAAGATTACAACCATGGAATATCCGTCATTATTTATTTACGTGGATTTTATTCCCCAACATGACTTTAGAGTAAAAAAGCGTAAAGTTAGCGCACATTAACAAAAATCAATAATTCTATAAAAGTAGGTCGGTTCCTAAGATGAATGCAATGGAAAATATGTTAGTCTAATCATATAAATTGGACGTAATGAATCGTAAAATTTGTATTCCGTTATAATCCCGGACATACTAATTAAAGTTTTACATTTTATGAGTGGGTGTCATATTAAAAGTCATATTCAGCCACACGTGTTTTATTTCTATTGTAAAGGGTCCAATCTTCGTTATACTTTTTTTTCGTTTTTAATTTTATCGAGTATAGGTTTGAGAAATTTCAATAACAGTCCGAAGTTAGGAAGTTCATTCCCGTGCTCAGGAACGCACGTAAAGCTATTACCTGACCTGCAACTTATTTTTTCCAACGTCGTGTTGTATTGACACATAACTCACACATTCAAAGTTAGAGAAGACACGTATTTACTTTTCCCCCTGCGCTTGTCCCAAACTATTTGGAGTCTACTCAACATCTTTTTTATTTCCATTTTCCCTATTATTCGTCATCAGATCCATCACATATCCATCTCTCTCATATCCCTCCATCCATGTCTTCTTAGATCGTCCTCTTTCTTTCCATCCCTCTACGCTCATTCTCATCAGTCTTTCCGTTACGTACTTATCCACTTTAATAATAAATAAATGATTATTTCAAATATTACCTACATAATATATTATTACAATTAAATACAGTTAAATGTCATTAAGTTAACGATTGCATTCCATTTATGAAAGCTTTACTGTACAGGTATCTCCAACGAAATCTAGACTCGGAGATTGCTTAATCTTTAAAAATTTATGATCATATTGGACTTATGGATAGTAACAATACTGTATCATAAAAAATTAATTGAATCCTACCAGTTTTCCGTGTGTCAATTTAATTTACAGAGCCTCGAGACGTGCGATTTGCGTCTTGTTTTTTTAAACGAAAAGTAATTTAATCATGTTTCGTATATAATAAATAAAGCAGCTATGTCATTAAATATTGTTTTAATGAATGACCATCTAGCATTCCCTATTTAATTTTACTTTAAGATTTTAATTTCAATATAATGATAATATTCAAATTCAATAATACTATTATGGTCAGTAGCCACCCTCAGGCATGACTGTTATTTATATCATATGACATAGAGACAACTTTTCAATCTACAAATATTCCATAGAAAACTTGCCGGTGATACGGCTTAACAGTGTAATTTTTTCGCTGGATTACTTTATCATCATATATCATAATATGTTATGTGTTATGAATAATTTGCTTAAAATCTTAGAAACGACTTTCCCTACGTAAAATGTTACATAGCACATATAATTTTTTTTTGTTAAATATAACATCCAATTGATTTGTTATATTTTTGTATAAATGTCACCATCACACGTGTAACAATTCAGTCACACGTATGTTTTGTTTCTATTGTAAATGGTCCAATTTTCGGTATACTTTTTTGTTGTTTTTATTTTTATCGAGTTTAGGTTTGAGAAATTATATAACAGTCAGGAAGTTCATTCCCGTGCTCGTACGTAAAGCTACTATTAGTATATTATTTTTATGTTTCATTATCGCATTCATAATTTAAAGGCTTGTATCACATAAACTTTTAAAATACATTTTAAAACTTATAGCTGTCAGTATATGAGTGAGACAGATCTATTTTTTTTTTAATGATCTAGTTGGCAAAGAGCAAAGTGCCTTCTATCTATCTCAGATATTTTAACGTGTGACAAAAAAAATATCCTAAGTTTTATTGAAGTAATACATAAACTTTAACTTTTACTTCTATACACAATCAATTAAATTGTAAGTATTATGACGATCTTCTTAATGCGTCCACTACAAATACGATAAGATAATACGAGTACAAAAGATAGAAAGTGAAATGGCATGTATTCTCGATCACAGACACCATTTGTTCATAAGTTCGCATTCCGATATAAGGAGTCTTTATGTTAAATGTGGTAATAAATAGTAGCCAAGTAATGATTTATAGGAATTCGAAAACAAATAGACCTCTCTCACACAGTAATTTATATGTGTTACGTATTATCCCTGGTACGTCTGTTAGTGATCGTGTAGCGTCTAAGACACGACTGATTGAGATCATATCTACATATTTGTCCTGTTAGATGGTGCGGATTATGTAATCATTTCGTATATTATTTAATGCTGGAAAAGTAACTCACGAAATATTATATTAAAATATGAAAAGACTAAAATTATAGGTATGTAAAATTATAAGTAAAATATCTGTATAGAATTTTAAGTAAGTTAATTTACCAACAAAATAAAACATATTCATTAATAAAATACCAAGAAATTGGAAGGCAGAAATATAATGAACATATTTATAAGCATATTGTTTCAAAAGTATATTCATCTAAATTTACCTATAATATATTGATAATAATATAATGATATCATAACAATTTAGAAGTTCATTATGATTAAAATATATATAAATAAAATTATACTAAACATGATATCACAAATACAGTTTTATAAATATCGGATTCCGTTACTGACTTTTATCTTTTACATTACCAATAAAAACTCATCGGTTCTCATCCTTCTATCTATCTTACGTCGATTCCAAGTTACTTAATTTAGTGGCAATTAAAGATAAAAATATTTTCATTATAAATCCTAACGAAGTAACAAATATTGGTTTTCTAAAGTCGTTACGCTTTGATTTATTGTAACTAAACTACAACTATCTGAAATAAATTACTTTTATACAGGATACAATATCTTATTTGAATAAATTATAAGTCATAATATTATTCATTTCGTTAGAGGATTTATAAGTTTCATTAACATGATCTGAGAATATATTTATCGGTCAATAAAGAATGTTTAAATTTTATTTTAATATTCGCTTGAAACATTGTATCGGAAATATAAAATACTGGCTGTTCCATGTGATTTCAATTGCGATAAATATTCGCCGCTGTGTCGTATCCTTATACTATCGTTATATAGTCTATCTCCGTTTTAATAAATGAATAATTTGGAAAGAAAATATAATAGTTAGTGTTAATTTATTTAAATCGAACTGACTGTTACTGAACTCATAATATTATTGTATAGACTAAATAATTAATGTAACAAATATTATTGTGTTAAATATACTTTCTATATATTTTGTATATCACAGCGTTTAAACGGAAGATTCTAGAACCTATTTTAAAAACCTTCGGAAAATGAAATTTGCCGATTTGACATTTCAGATTAAAACACAAGCCAAGCTATTGTTATTGTTCTGTTCAATTTTCGTTTACACATTCTGATTAATTATTTAACCTTTTTAATCTTGTCGGTGTTTTCAAGGTGACTTTAAATATGGCTAAAATCAGTTTATTTAATTTGGACGATGGAGATAACTAATTAGTATACAGAGTATTTTTGTATGCACGCTTAAAGCTTCGTACTTGGTAAGGTGTAAACAAATAAACCTAATAGTCCCTTCGCTTTTTTTAATAAAAAATATATTTAACTACACGTATAAGTTCTTCATTATTCCTTATACCTTATTCAGCCATAATTTAAAAAATTTCAACATAATTACAGCTACATAATTATACGACACCAAATAAATCATTTCAACTAATTTACACCTGATGTTAAGAATTACGGATGCAGTATTTACTATACTGACATTCTTGAGCATTTGCCATTGGATAAACATTCTTATTTCCTTACGAATTAAGACTATGGGTTATGTTATGTTTGTATGACCATGTGTAAAAGAATTGCGTTGGCATACGGGTGGCGCTGAAATTGGCGCCTACTTATTACTCACCGTCTCAATGCCAATTCAGGTGACAGTGGAACGTCTCATTGTTAGCGCTATGTGTGGGAAGAAGGCAACTTGGAAAAGCAATTTCTTTGATTTATATTATAATAAAATCAACTTTCATTTAAACAATATAAATTATTTGCATTCCATAAGGTACAGCTAACGAACCGAAATAAATTTATACAATATTAGTCATTAATTATTGGATCCCAATGTCCCGAGAATCGGACGTGAGTATCAAATATAATATGTATATCAAATACTTAATACTGATTGAATAAAATTGTCGAGCACACTTTCAATTACATTAGTATTAATTCTGACAATTGAAGCCGTTAGTCAGCTTAAAAAAAGAAAAAAGAACATCTAAATATTAACCAATTGGATTGATATCTTTATCGGATTCACTTTCAATTTAAACACGATTATGATTGTGTATGTTTCAGATTGCTTATGATTTGTCCTCGACTTTGATTGGCCTCATTTTACTGAGTGACACATTAAAACGTATCTTGTAAATCGGATTTGAGTACGATTCAAAGGCTTCATCCGTTTATAAGGTAGGACGACTGCTTATCTGATTTTAGTTTTACAATATTTTTATTTTACTGTAATACGAATTACTTTAATACTTCATACATAGACGACAGTCGATATGGCTCAGTGGTTAGAACGCGTGCATCTTAACCGGTGATTTCGGGTTCAGGGGGCCTGGGGCAAGCAACACTTAATTTTCATTTGCTTAAGTTGTGTTTATATAATTCATCTCATGCTCGGCGGTGAAGGAAAACATCGTGAAGAAACCTGCATGTGTCTAATTTCAACGAAATTCTACATGTGTATTCCACCAACCCGCATTGGAGCAACGTGGTGGAATATGCTCAAAATCTTCTCCTCAAAGGGAGAGGAAGCCTTAGCCCAGCCGTAGCAAATTTACAGGCTTTTACTGTTCTGTACAGTGACGACCCATTATCATATGCCATGTTTTTTCACTGCAGGGTTCTCGCCCGGCAGTTATTCTACTACTAGTATAATTTAAAAGATTCTGTAATATACGAAAGATTGATTTGAACCCGAAAGATAAAATAGTTCCAACGATTTCTGCTTTTTTATATTATAGTACTCGTCCATATCTGTAGTAACTTTTATAATTTATCAACTTTGCTAAATATCTCTATCACCTTTTTTCTAGATCTCGTCTTATCTCTTTCCGTATACTTTTATTACATTGGAAATAAATCATCGTACTCAATGTCGTATTTTGGCAGTACCTCCTAATTAATATTTCAAGCAACGGTAATTACTGAAACCGACAAAAAAGTGAAAGCAACATTGCTAGTGTAAAAAAAGAATCCATACGTATTTACTTTCTACTTATAATCGGCCTTGGTACTTGAAAAGAAATTCCCAAATTAATCTAAGATACTTTATCTGATCATATTTTTAATCATAATGGCCGGTAGCCAGATATTAATTTATTGCGTTATAATGTTGACGCTGTTTGACATAGCGGATAGCAGACACCGCATGTAGTGGAACCCCCACCGCCGTTCATAAAACGCTTTCGTTTCGGTGTTGATGGTGAAAACTGAAAGTGATACTGTCAACATGTGTGTGGCTGTGGCTAGCCGGTTTCTGTTTAAAGTAAAAAAAAACTTGACAGACAATTAAATTGAAATTTAGTTCATCATGAAAATATTCAACCAAATTTGGATTAATAATAAATATCTTGTTTGAACAATATATTCAATTCAATTCTTAGTTTAATGGTTTTTAGTTGTGCCACAGGGCACAGATTATTTCGCCAATGTCACGTAGGATTGAACAATATATAAATGTTTTGAAAACAATCGATTGACGTTCTCAAAGTATTGTCTACGTGTATTACCAAAGGCAATATTTAATTTAACTCATTCACTGAAATGGAATGAGTAAAATTAAATATCTATATTATTAACATTACAAAACAAAGTTACTGCAACCGAGCAAAATGAAATGTTGATTAAATTTGACAGCGGTGTTAGGTTTCCCGTTTAGAGTACGTAAACATTTATAAAGTCACAACACGTAAGGCCTCCTGTCATTATCAAGGCCATATGTACAAATTTTTTGCTAACACAGGTTTCTTAACGAATTAATTTGGCAGTTTTATTGTAAGAATAAACAAAAAGTTTATTTTCTGGGTCGATTCCTTTTACGTGATTGTTATTGGTCAATCAAAATTCAGCAACTTTTTTTATTTTTTATTTGATTATATTATATTAATTTATTGAATTAAATTGAATACAGATTATGTAAATATTTGTAAGGTCGTTTTGTTTAATATACAAGCATCAGGCCCATTAAATGAATCAACATTCTTTTGTTTAATTTATAACGCTCGGTAATAAAAACAGATCAGCCTTGTACCCACATCCATTCTGACAATCGTATCAACGGAAATGCTAATATTATGCCCGATTAGGTGAAGACCATTGTGATCAAATTCTGCAGAGGAGAGACGAGAAGACAATTTAAGAAAAGTTTATATAACTATTATACATATATTATCAACTTAATACTAACTGTTTTAAAACACTGCGCGTGACATCATTGTTGATATCGACATAATTACATTTAATATTATTACTAATAAATCAGTATAGGTATTCGATAATATATCGGCATTATAATTAAGAAAACATTTTAAAAATAGAATTGTAATGAATTTACAATATTATTTATACGATCGTACTAATGGTCGTCAAAGAACTGTCAGAATAAATGATATGCGATTTTTTGCGTGATATAATTATTTATAAGTAAACGTTCTTTAGTTCATATATTCCTTGCCATTGATTATGAAACGTATAGACGGTGCGAATATATATGTATGTAGTTTAATAACAAGCTGTAACTTACACTCGCGTAGTTTTATACTCAATTAAGACATTTTTTCATAGCATCCATTAGATCAATCACTTCATGATTGACAGGTGAAAGTGGAACAAACACACAAACTAACATTCTTTATGATATTTACGTTATTTCTTAACTAATGTTAATGATTAAAACAAAATAATATCCGTTGTATCCATTCTAATATGGTCTCTTAGCGATACGGTTTGATAAATTATGAACGAGACATTGTGGGTGATCAAATCAAATATGCAACATTGTCGCCTTGACTTTTGGTTATTAGTTTAACAAATACGAACCAGCTTTGTATTCTATTAGAAATACCATCGTATCTTGTGATGTGTTTATATATTTAGCCGACTTACGGTGATACGATATTTTGATTCGTGCCTTTAAGGGCTATAATCATTGTAATCAATGTCGTATATCACTTTTCATCATTTTACGATTTTATGTATATTTTCGTTGAGGTAAATGTTTCGTTGAGGTTTTTTTACGTTATGTTATAATCACATAGCCATAGAAAGCAAAGATATTGTTTTTTTTTATTACAAAATCTTATGCAAACAAATTATATACAAATCTTAAAAGGTTTTTTTTGTGTTAATGGAATTATAGTTGTCGCTCGCGGATTCGCTTCTGTTTTAGGGGTTGCTCGTCAGGTGTTAGGTATAAAAAGTAGCATTGGAGTGCAAGCTTGCTTCATTCACAAATTTCATCAAATTCAATTCAGTGGTTTGTCAGTAAAAGACAAACAAACAGGCATACATACCGACAGAGTTCATTTCACATGTGTAATATTAGAATAGATTATTATAGATAACATTTATTATGGTTTTTTGATCATCGAAATTTACTTTTTTTAACGTAAGGCGAACGTTTGTGAATATTTCACTAAGACTTGTAAATCATAAATATATTCATTTCTTTTTTTTTTACAATAAATATGTGCGTGTAAACAAAAAGTGTATACAAAGTACGATAAATTGTGTGTAACTGAAATGAATTTTCAAGGATTGACTCTCACGTATCAACAAGCAAAGTTAATTAAAAGTAAAAAAAAAGTACCAAAGAGGATACATATATATCAATAAAGAATAAAAAAATGACATAATAATTCCCTATGCCTTACAGATACATCTTACTTAGAGCTATTAAAAAAAGTGGGCCAGCAAAAATAACACAGTCGGGTGGTCCGCCTCAGGTCATACAATAGATTGATAGTTATTGCTGGTTGTCCGTATGTAATGGTACCTTGTATATAGTTCAAACAGTAATTTGTGGTTTTAGAAGACGACATTCTCTGATCAAAATAAACGTATAACGGAACGATTATTTCCTTGTCAATTTATGTTATTTACTAATATAATAAAATTTATTTTAATATTTAAGGATAATAAAAAAAATAGACAAGAATTTTCACATACAGTGATTTTTATATATATACTGTATGTATATTTTTTTCTAACAAAGGAACAACATGTAAATTTTAAAGCGTGTGTACGCAGCCTTATCCTGATTATTTATTACTGTGAGTGTAAAACTGTCTCTTTTAGACTTGCTCTATTACTACCACTACTATTTACTAATTAAAATATTTAATTAATTAAAAATAATACTCAAGCGATCGTCATGAAATTATGCATACATGTTGTCAGAGGTACAAAAAAGAACAGAGCGTACCTAAACACTCCAAACATGCAGTCGAATCCGCTTACGGAAACTAGTATGTTTTTATTTTTCAATTTCTCATTATCTTCCATTCAATTAAAGCAAAAATAAATCGATACAAATTTGTTGTGATACGGTAGTAGTTTTTATTAAAATCATGACACGTTCGAAGTGGGTGTGAAATTATTATGTACTTATAAGGCCGTGTTAGGCCTTAAGCCTTATGATGAACGAGACCAGATGCATTTAATCGACATGAAACAGGTAATTTACCGGTAGACATCCCGTTAATGAGATTAAACATCAAGACAGACCTAAAATTGATGGGTTATAAGATATATTTATAGCAAGGGTTCATATTTGTAATTGCTGTTAGTTAGTAATACACGTATACTTACAGATAACCGGCTGATTACAAATAGTAAGTATCAAATTCCAATAAGGAAATTTGTTAATAAAACTCAATATACTATTAATAGGACTATTAAAGAAATTGGTCAAAGTACATTATGTATAAATATTTGATGTCAGGAACTTCTTGTACATATTCATTTTAAACCTACAAACTTCTTATACATAATTATTGTAATAATATTTGGTGTGTAGTTTTACAAACATTGTCTTAAAATATTTCAAAGCATATAAACACAATTTTTATATATATGTCTTACGAAGAATTCTTACAAAATTTTAAATTAAATAACTTTATAAGAACGTACATATATAAACGACAAAAAAAATATATTAAAATGTAACAATATTGTTTTGATATCGACGACAATTATGAAAGCAAATTTTAGGGTGTAATTCGATATGGTAAAAGTATCACGAGCTATCAACGTAATGGCATCTGGAATTTATTAAAACAAGATAAAGACTGAGAGAACTTTAGCATAATTTTGTATTCATTTAAAAATTACATTCAAAGTTTATGTTAACCGACAAATGAAGAAGGTAAGGAGATTGCGTGTGAAAGGCGGAGATTCGGGAACTATAGCGAACCTTTATACAAGTCATGTTCAACTGACAACTGTAATAAGGAATAATGATAAACGTTATTCGACTAAAATGAATAAATCCGTCACGGATGTCACTAATATAAGCATCAAAAATTTACACATGTACTATATACGGGATCTACTATTTAATTTCACCGCCTACAGAAATAAATATCTATAATGGTTCCTAAGTTATAAACAAAACAATGAAATCGTTGTAGATTCCACGATATAGTCGTGGTAACTCAGAAAGACAAGGTCCTATTTGTCTAACAATAATAATATCTCTTGTAACTTTGTCTACCCGATACTATTTGAACAGATGAAAAGTTAACACGGGAAGGTTGTCGAATTTCTATTTTAGTCCTTGTTACTTATTTATAAGGGTTATTTTTATGTGGAATATTTTGATAAGTATTGTCGTCAAGTTTTGGTTACTAATGTATTTACTGTTTAGACAAGTTTAACGGAAGACAAAACGTCACTATTTATTCCATTTACTTAGCACTATATATGCGTATTTATATATGTATGTTTGATTTTTTAGATTAATTAATTGTCTGTTTTTCTAGTCAAACAAAATGTGTGTTCTTGTACATTACTATCTAAAAACAAATGAAATACGATAAGAGTTAGTTAAGATCACACTGCAAGGAATAAGAAGCACTAGAATTTGATCCCCATGCTGGCCAAATGATGGTTTTAATATATGTGGTATTAATAAGATACATTTAATCATAAACGAATCCATAAATAGCTTCAAAGAAAGCAAATGTGTTTATTTTTAACATTATGATATACTACAAAACATAAAGCAGGCGACCCCGCAATAACTCAAGACGATTAGCATTAACTCCTTTTGATAATGTCGGTTAAACGGGACTTATGATTTCGTTTGTAGTTTTATATTTAGAATAATTTATTATTTTGACTTTTTTTGTAAGAATGGACAGGTTTTTGGGATTTGTATTGATGCGAACTTGTAAAAAATATTAGATTTTATGTGTTTTATTTCGCGAACTAAACAAATCGTACATTTATAATGAAAGCTAGAGAGTTCGTACATTTGTACGTTCTATCTTAAGATGATATGTTTTTGCGTTAGATAGTCCGTCTATAGAAGTGGATTAAGGCTCTATAACTTTACGCTACGAACCTAAGGAACGGACTTGTAACGATAAATGACAACCAATCGGGCGAACTGCGTGGTAAAAGGATTTAGATCATGAGATGAACTTGAAATGATAATACATGCATGTATAATTCAAAGTTAACGCGAGTGAATTTGAGAGGCATATCTAGTCGATTGTCTTTTTTTTATGCGTATAATCAAATAGCATCGAATGTGTTTAAAACTAAGCGCCAAATTATTGTGTTATAATTTTAATTAATATTATTAAAAATATTATTAAATACTTACATATTCAATCAGCCGGATTAGGGATTCTCTACGCTACTGCACACTATTCTACCTTCGTATAAGCCGTTACATCCCAATTTATCGTTGGATCGACCGTCTTCCTAAAAATTAATCTTTAACTTATCCACCTATTAATGCTCATATTCAATAATATATTTATAACATCAATATATAATATTAACTTCATATTATTCCCATTCTACCATTACACGCGGTCAAGATTTATACAGTAACTAGTTTTAATTCATATCTGTATATATTTAACGATTTTATGTCAACAATTCTTGTGTAAATTAATAAATATATATTTTAAATAATTACTTTACTTGATATTAAGTATGTATTATTCTTTAAACTTATTGTATATTTGTCATTGTTACAGGTAATTTCATTCAACCATGCCACTTCAAATAACACTATGAGCTTGGTACTCACGAGAGGATTCTCAGAAAGTGTCAAGCTGAGCAGAAATTAAGTAAACAAGCGTGGCCTACATGGAGAGAAAGTCGTGTCATGTGTGTACCCGGCCTTAAGTGCTTTTGCATATTAAAATATGGTTTTTATTTCACTATGTATAACACTTAATGTAGACGGTAACACCGATTATCTTTACCCTTAAACATTCATGCTTTACCTGATTTTTAAATTGTTGAACTTGGTGTACAAAATTTTTTTATATTATCATTACTTTTTCGAATTTGTTCAAATCGTTTTTATGTAGAAACATAATATATTAATTCTTTATTTTTACAGCATCTTTGCCGCCAAGTATTCATTAACTACGTAGACAAATTTCGAACATTTTTTAATTTGCCTCTTTTTAAAGAAATAAAACATTTTACTATCAATATAATTAATATAAATATCTTAATACAGTTACATAGTTCAAAGAAGGATAAATATAAAAACTTATGTAGCTTGAATTTTGATTAGTAATATCCTCATTACAATCCTGGACAACAACACGCTTTACGGTTTCCACTTAGTACCTTTAAAACTTCGTCGCACATTTTGAAACCACTTATGGATAATTATTATAATTATGTTGTAAAGTAATAATAACCGTATTACTTACTAATTAACAAAATGTGTTCTGAAGTATTGAGGGAAATTATTGCGAAATAAAATTATAAGTATTATATTAATTGGACATCATTTTATTAATAATTATATTTTTTTCTTGTTGGATTCTGATAAAATTATATAAGCCCAATGGTTTTTGATACAGCAAATTCGGAAATCGTAGAATATTATAATATATTAACATTTAAGAAGAAGCGTGTCTAGTTTTAGATAGGCTCGTTGAGAGGATTATCCATCTAATTTTAAATAATCTTAGTATAAAACATTATTTATAAACGTTTAAATCTTATTTTGTGACCAGCTTAAGAACCAAATTTTTTACACTTAATAAAAATATTCAACAGTATACAATCAATTAACTGCAATTTGTATCGCTTTAAAATTTTCTTAAAACTCAATAAAATTCCATAATATAATGTGAAAACGCTAATTCGATGGCTGCTTTTTTTATTTTTACTGGTCATATCGAATCTTGTCACATCAATACGTAGATTATATTCAAATTGAGGTTCTTAACAACAATTTCGTATAAATTTGTCCGCAAATTTTCTTAAACGATAGCTGTTTTCGGTTAAAAACGCCCGAATGTACTGTCAATTTGAATATAAGTTTTTAATATAAAATTATTTTATGTTAACGCATCAGGCACGGACATTGTAAACAGTATTTATTGTGTACCACCCAAAATCTTGACGATAAAAATTTCTTTTGTTTTTAATAAACTTCAAAAATAAAGACCCTCAAATAAACCCTCTCGCTCAGTGGCAGATAGCTTAATTTACAGCTGTGGTTTAGTAGTGTGTCTTAGTCGGAATATATTTGGGTATGTTTACTTATTTACGTAATGTAATTTAAAATTCACAACATAACGTAGACTAAAACTCCCAATCGTTTACGTATTGTTCTCATTTTGTAAAGCGTCTAATGACATGTATGTATTCTTCAAATAAAATAGTAACATATTCAAAGCGTAATCAAAGTTGTATTCATAATATTATTTCAACTTTCATCGCTCGAACAATATCAGTCTTGAATCTTATAAAACGTGATGCTTTGTATCTGAGCTTTAAACTCAGTGGGTCATCACGACTACAAGACAGACAAACACATCACGCTACTGCTTTTTATTAGTATATAAAATATATATATGTTATCTTATTGCTGACAACGATATTAGATAGATAGAAATTACACATCATTCGTTAGTAAATGAAAGCATAGTCTTATCGGGTATTAACAGACACAAGACACGTAACTTATAGATAACGTGTTTAGCTGCGCACTGACAGTGTTCATGCCTGTGGACTTATTCATAGGCCTTTATTATTTACTTAAATTAAAAATATATAATTTAAGACCTTTACTCGAGAATAGGATTTTTTATCGTATACAATTCACGTATGATATGGAACTGTAATTGGTTAAAAGTGTCCGAATTTTTTTTATTTACCTTGAATATCTAGGCGTTTTGCACAGATGGACTGGCATTTGAAATTGTGTAACCTTTAAAAAAATGTTTTATAACATATATACATATACACGATTATAATGTTAAAGCTATGCACTGAAATGAGCTGGATTTCTGCAGCATTTAAAGTAGTGTTATTATCATTAAAAATATGTTAAATGCAGTCTAAATGCACAACAAGATTTCACTAAAACTTGTAATTTACGCAATGCAACTCACTTCTAGTGATATCAAAGATAAGTAGCCAGTTCATTTAACGCATTTAAACGGCCATTAAAATATCTGTAAATATAAATATATTATAAATTTTATACACCGTAAAGTCTATATTTCAAATGATGTATTGTCATAATTAACTAAAATCAAAAACTTATGACAAAGTCATAACTTTGAGCAATTGGTATACATAACTTATTTTCCGATCCTCAAACCAACTAGGCTAGGTTACTTATACATTATACCAAAATTAAAATAAATCCCATATTACAGTTCTCGGTTTAAAATCTCATTTAATGTAATGAATAATATCGGTACACGAAAGAAATACATATACAATTACGTTCATGACATTGACACATTCGTTTAATGTTTTGACATACGTCAAACCACCCAACCTTATAAAAATAAGTCAGTTGTCCTGCTATAACAATATTACGTGCCATTTTATATTTATTTCTATAAATTTCTTTTTAACGGGCACAGTATAGCTATAATCATTATTATTACCAAACTTCTGTTACCAGACACTTACTCACCGAAAATTGGTAAAAATTGTAGTAATTGAATAATTAACTACATTTCCTGTCACATCAGACCTACTTCTTCAAAGCCTTTCGATCTCATAACCTAAAAACTTTTAAATTAACCAACACTTTTATTTATATAAACTTTATTTACTTAATTGACATAGTATTTTAATATATAATCTAAATACGAGTAGATTACTAGTATGTTAATAAACGTAACTAGTGCGAAGGATTAGTGTGAACGACGAATTAATTATTTGAGTAAACATTTAGGTTACCTAGACTTATTTAAACTTTTACTTTTTGTATTTATATATAGATGCAAATCTCGATCTGCATTACTTGCACCTAAATCAACATCTAATGATGTTTAACTAATTGTTAATGAACTGTTAATCATTTAACAATTATGAAGCGCCTACGTCACTGAAGAACTTATTCAATTAAAAATAAAAAAAACGGGAACAAGTATATAAGTACTAATAATTATCAGATTTTAAATTAACATGGTTATTTTCATTACTAACAGTGCTTAAAACGGGATATTTACCATGTTTTTTATTTTTATTTGGTGGAGCTGGATATTTCGAAATATTTCGAAATCAATCAAGTAATAATTATCAATTGCAATACATAGAAAAATATTATTGGTACAATACACGTCCACGTAAATTATATTATATAAATAAGATTGCTTAATATAGGAACTTTTGATGATAACTGTGTTCATTGAAAGTTTTTTTTTCTGTTTATAATCAACAGACATCAATCCGTTTTAACGTGACGATGTTGCTTTATCTAGTCCGTATGGAGTGTAATTTCACATCTTCAAATATGAATCAATTTACGAACCCAACAACAACTTCAAAATGTATAGAGAGATATCATTTTGATTAATTTCAAATTTAAGCACATCTTACTTAGTTTGTTTAGCTTTCTAAACATTACGACATGCGATGGTTTCTTTGCTAGCTAAATAAATTTGTCCTAACCTAACTTAGGAAGATAGGTTTTCCATTCCTTACGATTTTTATTTTAGAACTTTTTTTTGCTTCGTTGATTATGACGTTATAATAAAATTAATAATTTCATTTAAAAAAATCTCTATGTTGATATTAAAATAGATTTTCGATTACACTAATTTGTATGATCACTATCCATAAATTTACAGAGGATGTAAAATTTCAACATGTCATCAGAAAATATCTTATTATGGTTTTTATGGCGACTTTCCGACGTTTATTATTAAAACAGTTATACAGTGATGATAGACTTAAGTCGTTTAAAATTATAGATCCCATAAAACTTTGTGTTAGCCTGTATAATTATTAGTAGTATAACTACAATATATACTCTGGCAAATGTAACGCAAATTAAAACTATACTTAAAATTATTGTTTATTTGTTGATGTCATTTAAATATAGAAACTTACAATATATAAGTAATACAAAAAAAAACGTCGCTCACTGCCTTTGTCTGTATCTCCGCTAAATTCTTACATAATATATATTTTAATTGTAGTTAATAAATAACATTTTAATATTTTGTACAAAATGACTGAACTATGATGTTGTTTTATGCAAAAAACTGTTTTCGTACGTTTACATGGTTAACGCTGGCCATAGAAAAATATAGATCTTAAACAGGCCAAAAGAAAAGTGTTAAAAAAAGCATGTGTCTATTTGTCTGTGTTTTTATTTTAACCAAGTGCAAGACACAATGTCGGTATAATATATTAAATTAAACAAGTATACATAAAATACTGTACAATTTTAATTTATGCTCATTTCCTAGATTTTATGTAGGCATAGGAGTTATACTACTAATAATTGTACAGAATAAGGCAAAGTTTTATGGGATCTAAGGGAATTAAGTAGAACGTTTATGTAGATATTGGTAGAGATAAAACATTAAAGGTTACTGCTAATTGAACCAAGTCAATTATTTAGAAAACAATCATGGTATATTTTAATCCAATCAGCGTTAACGAAATAAGACGTACGCCTCACATATTTTAACGAATATAAAAGTAATAGTCAAAATTGTAATGTGTAAACGGTACTTTTCATTCACAATATTCTAAATCAGTTTTATCTAAAGCAGTTCAAATCATCAATTGATATCAATTGTCACGTTGATGGGTGTTGAGTCAGATGAAACGGATATCCGTTAACTATCCGGTATCCGGCCTATCCGGCCGCCATAATACTATCCGGCCGAATACCGGATAGCTACTATTCTAATACCGGATAGACATCCGGCTGAATAAAAAAAAACTGGATAAAAGAAACATATTTTTGAGTAATTCTTTAGTTAGTCTTAGTATCACTTAACTTAAATAAGTATATAGTTTTAGTTGTAAATTTTTAATCACACAATAGTAAGTTAATGTAATATGAAGAAAATGAATGAATTAGTACTCATACTAATTTCTCTGCATTGAGAGGTAGCAGGCGGTTGCGTTTCTCTTCATAAATAAGGCCAGCTTCAGAAAAGTCTTTCGCTATACATCCTGCTGCAAGGTGCAGAAAGGTAGATTTTGGCAAACTTTGTTAAATTTGGGTATTGTTTGGCATTACCTGCCCACGAAGAATAAGGGTCACAATTGCGATCGGTTAAGTTTCGCCGGATATCCGGCAGCCGGATACCCGGCTATCCGGCCACATGGTCGGCGAATATCCGGTATCCGGCCAAACTGCTATCCGTTTCATCTCTAGTTTTCACGTTTATAAACATCGCACGACTGTATAAAACAATCATAAAATTACGCGATTCAAAAATTTAATACACAAGTATTATCCACATTAAGAAAGTTATTAATTATACAATGGAAATGAAAAGTAAAAAAATCGTATGTAAGTTCGTAAAAATAATGATATATCATTTTCTGGCTTTCAACGCATTAATCTTAACAGTTATGTAAAAACATTTAAATTTACGAAACAATTATTGGTTATTATTGTAAACGCATACGCGAAGCAATAACTAATAATACATAAACTTTTATTTTCAATATGATGGACATACAAAGTATGATCTTGTAACTGATGATGATATTTCACAAGTAAATAAATTGAAAACCGGATATTTGTTTTTTTAATTATTAAACTAAAAAAGTATTATCACTTAAAACCTAATTAAATAAAATTACAAGTACTATGTCGTATTTCAAAACTGAGTGTAAAACTAATATTATATACTATTTTAAATTTATAGCGACAGTGCGCATAAATACTGTTTTTTTAACTTTAAATAATCTAATAATATAATATTTATCTAATTCGTATTTAATCGAACCTCTATTTACATCAAAAAACTCTTAGGTACTTATTTAAATTATTTATTTCATATATCCTAGAAAAAGACTTGTTTCGACTAACATGTTTCATGTCAGCTTGATATCGTAACGCAAACCCAAAGTATTACATAAAATATATATATATATATATATATATCTGTCGGTCAATTATAATAATTATTTAACACGTGTTTCATTTCACTTTCATGACAGATAAAACTTTTACATTTCATTAGCTTACTACATTTTAAATTATATCCAATTTAGTGACACAGATTAACAAATACAGATAAACAACCTATTGACTTTGACAGTGATGCCAGCCGTGAAATTTATTCCTGTTCCCTGTATTTATATTAGGTCACTCACCCTTTAGACTGAATGAAGTCAAATAAAACAAACTTACATAATTTTATTAAAAATATGTTATCTGTATTCAAAATATTCAAAATAAAATATATAATCTGTAATAAAATTAAATACTTCGCTTTAATAGCTATCAGCTTTATTGTAAAATCTTGTTGTATACTTAAACTGAGGTTATAAATATCATAATCCCTTTATAGTACCAATTTTACTAATGGCCTTAATTTTATTAGGTCTTATTTAAAATATATACATAATTTTATATTATGGCCTAACTAAATTTTTCCCTCACACTTCGATGATCAATATTTTTATGGTCACATTATTAAAAAAAGCTTCCAAATTCTTGGCATAGCACAACAGATTCATATTTTATTTAACATACCTCAATGCTAAATGCAATACGAATCTGTCAAGTGTTAAACAAACATATGTAGGTACTAACATACACATTTATTTTACCATATTTATTCTAACATTTCTCACGAAGACGTAGTAATTCTACAGATGTATAAACTCTCATCCCAATAATCAAAACCGTACCATAACATAATTCATTCAAAACCGTGAAACCGAACAAATACGAGAATCGTGTACGTTTAAGAATACTCATCATTACTGATTGTGGAATTCCATTGAAAATAATTTAATAGTTTAATTACGTTTTCGAAAGTAACAAATAATAGCCTAAATAATAAAAACCGAAGATAATTTTTATTCTTTATTTGTTTACTGTATATTTTCGAAATGCTACCAAGCTTTTTTTTCTAGAAATTATATTTATTTATATGATAGATACTCACAAATAAATAATATAATTGTAAATACTTTAAAGTAATTGCTATTTCAAGTTGTCAAAACCTTGACATAGTGTTGCACTTGATTAACTTGAGTGTAATCGATTGTCGATTAATAAAACATGACTTTAAAATGTATTTTTTTAATAAATGCCAGTAAAACAATGAGCATAACTTAAGGTTGAAATAACGATTATATAACACAAACAGGTAAATGTGTAAATAAATTTAAACAAATGATTAACGATTTTTTTTTTGTCTAATTAAAATTACTTTAAAATGGAAAGAATTTTAATTAAAAAATAACGTTTAAATCATCGTTGGATTTTAAAATATCCTTTCAATTTAACACATTTAACGAGCACCAAAATCCACAACATAAATTTCGTCGCAATGTTTTTTTTTGGTGATAATTTATTTTTAAAATTTGTCTTACAAAATTCGAAGACACCTGCATAATGAGTGAAAATTTATAAAGAGCTGTTGTCAATATATTCTTAAGTCGGCGCTACACATTTACAAACTATTTCACCTACAGGCAATAGTCAAAAATAAATTTTTGACTAATAGTTTATTTGTACTATTTCTTGAAGAAAAGGGACTTCGACTATTTATATTTAAAATGTTAATAGAACCATCTCACATGTTGCTTATTAACTTTTATCAACATCATTGCAGGTGTGGCATCAGCATTACATACAATGCAAGATATATTGTTTTTTTTTCCTTTTGACGTGGCTTGTAACTAGAGTAATATTATGCTTGTATGTAGCCAAGTAATAACTGTATGGCATAAGAAACGACCAGCTTGGTTTTTCTTAATCCTTTACTCACAAGCGCAAATCGCGTTGAATGTTACAATGATTGACCGTTACTTTGTATCCTAGTTTTCAACGACACATTAATAATTAATTGGAAGCCTCGATAGCTTAACGTTACATGGACCAACTAACAATGTAAAAAGTTGCAGAAAACGACTACTCAGCAGTCTGTGTGTTAGAACGGGTACTACTTCAGTGAAGTATTACCCATTCTAACACAGACTGAACGCTTAATTGGAGAGAAAATAGGAATGATAGTACAGAATTGAAAAAGGCTATGTTTATACTTTATTTAAATAAATTTATTGCTTTATAATCTTTCAAATAATTATATTTTTATAATATAATAATTTGAAAGATGGAATCTAATGATACTTTTTTGTTTCTTATATTGTTCAGAATCATGTGTTTTCTTATTTTAAAAAAAAATAAGAAAATATTTTTATATATGGAAATGCAATTTTGATATTTATTCAACTTATAATTAGATAGATCGGGAAATATACGAAAATGTTATAATAGTAGGATTAATAGCATACATATTTTCTTCATACGAATTTATTCAATTGCCTTAAAATAATAAACAAACTTAACAAGAAAACAAGTTTATAGAAAATATTCAGTGGCCTCAGTATCAGATACATAACTATGATTATTTATTAGAAACTGTTAAAATAGCCACTGCATTAAGTAGTCGGCGGTTATCGGAGTGTAGGGACAACACTAATTGGTTTTACAAATGCGAGTTATAAAATCTTTTAAACTTTTTGTCATGCTACATACTATGAGTCTTTGCTTACAAAGATAAACTAACACGATTGTTTTTTGTATCTGTGCACAAAATAAAATATAATACCTAAGATTACTTAATTCACCAAGCGGAAATTCATTAAAATCCATCTAGTACCGCATGAAATCAAACATTTGTGTAACGGGCAACATTCATAACGTTATTATATTAAAATCCAAAGTTTTATATTCTCTATACAAAAAACTTTATAATAGTTTTGTGGCATGTATTCAGATTTCAGATATATTATTGTGTGGCTATCAAATACGTCATTAGCGGTATCGGACTTTTAATTTATTATCGATCGGTTTTTATAAACGTTTAATTAAATAAATGTAAATGATTTCGTTAAAGAAAAAATTCGTTGGCCGTATAACTTCTTCTCCAACTCATCGTAATTATTGAGATGTTTATATCACAGATATATTTTGAAGTTATTAAATTTGATTTTATTTTTATATTGGAAAATACATTTTTTACTTTTAGTCTACAATAGATGGACCAAAAGATTGTATGAGAGATTTAAAGTTATTAAAATATTTTCAATACTATATTATAAGGTATTAACATCTAAACTAATTTGCCTTCCATTGTTGAAGGTAACTAAATCATTAAATTTATATACATTCAAATAGGAAGGGAACCAAATGAATTAAAAATTAACTATCAAAATTGGTTCACAGTCGGCGAAACTATCGATGATGCCCACAAGAAGAAGACCAAATTTAATACTCCTTCTTTTGAAGTCGGCTAAAAATCATAAGCCCGAGCATAATAACACACTAAACAGAATAAAATAAGTTCTAAATTCCATTAATTTGGCGCCATATATATTTAAAATAGTTTTTTTCGCAACAACTTAGAATTTGTGAAAATATACCTGTCTGAATGCACGATAGTCGTGGTAGCGAATCGAGAGCAGGAAGACCTAATAATACCTGTCTGGCAACTAATGATGTGCGGACTATCGACAAAAAATACAGTCGTAACGTAGACGGCTTTGACGTTAATTTAGATGTCACTGTTATCGTAAAAAATCATCTCGCTGTAATTATTCTCTTCACTAACTTTGTAGCTTTTAATGATTTAAGTCTGTGAATAAATCTAGAATACGCTTATGGAATGTAATTACATTTATACTTATTATTTGCCATTTTATTATACTTTCCCTACCAACTCTGTTATTAGCTTCTTTACAACTGTTAGCGTAAGCAGCATGTAAAATGGTTGAATATTATAAAATTAAATAAAAAATAACTTTTTTTTTAAATGGTTGCTGGTTTATCTGCAGATCCCAAATTATATAAATAGCTTTAAAACGATGAGGCTACCATGTATTTATTTTTTTAGTTTATTGTTCTATATGTGAGTGTGACATTAACAAAAGTTGTTATAATATATAAGAACCATAAGATAAATATACGTATATTATTTCACATTACATGGAACCAAACCTTATTTTTTTGTCCACTAACTGTTCATTAATTATATAAATATTTTTAGTAGTTACATAAAATCGCAATCAAAGTATATCGATATTTCAACACCTCTGTCCCGCCAGACACATCACTAGCGGTGTATAGTTACCGGCTGTTGAATCAGTGCCTTCATGCCTTGTAGAGGGTTCTCGGTTCTCTATATAGGACAACTTCGCTTGGACGCAAATCTTACTTATCTTTGCAATCAAGTATCAAGTTTATTCATATATTTCTTAAGAAAACGACCATGATGTGTTCGCGACGTCGTGGTATATTGCTTTCAAGAAAGCTTTATTTACTACAAAATGTACATACTTTATTCGTGTTACATTTGAAAAATTACTAAACAGTAATAACAAAATTGTAACATTGCGAGTCGTAAATTAAAATATTAAGGTATAGTAGCAGCACGTAACTATCCCACTGCTGGACAAACGCATACCGGAACCACTTCGTGGTAATATGTACGTATATTGTGTAAGTGGATGTTCACGTTCAAAGCATGCAGATTTATTGACCGTGTTTCTTCACACCGGGTACAAGATGAATTATAAATACAAATCAATCGCATGAAACTGAGAATTAAATGAAAATAAATAATAAACCTATATCGTCATTCTAAGCTAAAGTTAATTTAGTTTTCAAATTCGATAAAATTCCGCCGTGGTTCGAGCAAGATTGAGCGATACACATCCTAACAGATATATTTTCTCACTTATAATATTAACATTGCAATTTTGAATTGATAAAATAAAAGATTGTAATGAAATCATATGTGATTCATTCATCGTTCATCGTTCATTCATTCATCGTTAAGCATGTTGGATTGCTTCTGCGCCTCTCTTCTGTTCTGACTGACTGACGTCTCCTTACTCTTTTATAGTCAGTGGAAAGATAATGCGTCTGATTTTGAGCAAACATTTGTACAATACTCTATAATATATCTTGCGGTAGTTATCACATTGTTCATTCAAATTGGCCGTGTTTTTCGATTTTTGCTTTGTCTTCCTGATTTTTATTATAATTTTCTATATATAAATATGGAAAGACTTCAGTATCTTTTTCACCTGTTCGTCAACCGATTTTCAGTTTTTTTTTTTGGTAACTTATTCCAAACTATTATTTATATGGTGCTAATTAATGTATTTTCGATGTCATTTGGAACACTTCTTCAAATATAACAACTTTATTATTTATTAAAACATACAAGTTATGTAATAAATGTAATAATAAAAAAAATATATATTTTAATCTAAACACCTGTACCTCTGTATCGATGTTCAATTTGAATATCGAAGACGGGATACGACATATGATTCAACCTCATCAAAACATCACCATAACCGCAGGCAGACGGTACGCTATATCAATATTCGGACAAACTAATTGGTATTTTGCAAAGAAGCAATAAATCTTGAGATAGCATCTGCTCCGGAATTCTTATATATTTAATTCGAAAGTTATGAATCTCGTAGTTTAGCAGCCTGGAGCATGAAGATCAATTTTTATTAACCAGTAATTTTATTTAATTACTCGTATCGTATCCAATAAACGTTGCATAGTATTCGTCCAGTAGCTTGTCGATAACTTTTTCTGCGTGCCATAATGATCATTACCATCATCTACATTAAATACCAACAACTCGAAGATTTTACACCAATCACCATTTAGGTATATTAATAAAATATTTACTCTATAGTTTTTTATTCTTTATATAATTATTGTATTGAGTTTTAAAACTAAAAATAAAATTGCTGAACTAAGCTCCTCTCCCTTGCATGAGAAATCAACATTTGAGTTATAGTGGTAAAATAAAATAAAATCATAATATCAGTCTCAACGAGGAAATAATAACACGCAGAGATTTTAGCTAAATTATTTAACTAAAGTAACATATACTTTTCAATTTTTACTATTCGTGCAGTTTTCTTTCACCAGAAAATAAAATAATAAGTTTCTACCCATTAATGCTATGGAATTTATTCCCTATTACGAAATAAAGTATGCTGATACTATTTCATTAAATTCGACAAGGATAATTAAAAACGTTAATAGTTTTATAAATTGTATGAGTACAATACAAATGCGGAAAACATGAAAAAAAATGTTATCTATCTATTTTAATTGCAAGTTAAAGTGTCTGATTTAACTCGTAAATAAGCAGATAAAATGCAGCAAAAAAAAAAAACACTAACAAAGTTTAAATTCGATTTTACACATACGTCCAAGTTTCCAAATTCTTTATAAGTTTACTTATTTAAATAAATTAATCAAAGCCATTTCAAGTACAGGCACCTTATATATTCATTTTGATTATATCCGTTCCACTTAACACCGTTTTCTTAAACGTTTAAAGAAATAACTTGTTTTTATTTAATTAAAAGATAATACCCTATTCGATACTTGCTTAGAAACGTATGTTTACGTTTCTAAGCAAGTATCGCGAAAAAGAAAAAACTAGATTAAATTATACATGGATTGGAAATTAACTTCCGTTTTTTTTTTTCTTTATATTTGAAAGTGTTAAAATATCAGCGACAGATTATATCTCTACGATCAGGTGCGGCTTGTGTCCGCGCCTCGTGTGTCGGTTGAATATGACGATACATTTTATCATATTCTCCTGGGAAAAACATCCACAATATAAAAACCTACAACTTGTTGCCCTAGCTTACGCTTGCTTCCTAAGCGGGCCTCGTATTTGCTGTTTTAAGACTTAATCTTATTAACTAAATATATATAAAAAATTGTTTATCCTCAAATTTTACAAATGGCGATTTTAAAACAAAAGATTAATTTGTGACTAAGTTTAGTTTTATTTGTTTTAGTTATGTTTCTTATTATTTAATATAGAACGTCCAAATATCGATTATTAATAAACCTATTTAAATGGACTTAAAGGTATAGTTTGTAAGCGAATTAGAATACCACTATTTTTTACTTTGTAAAGCAAAAACTCAATGATTACGCAAGCTTGATTCATGCCCACCAAACCGAGCTACAGCTATTTAGTTTAAAATTTACCTGTACCTGTAAACCTACCTAAAGATAGGCAGGTACTCAATACAAATTAATGTTATGACCACTTCTTAGTAAAGAACAATAACAAACAATATATTATACAGTTAGTATCAAATACCGACCTTGTGTCTTATATATAAATTACTCGAATTCTTTGAAGGCCCAAATAAAAGTAATAATGACCATAGACAAAACACACGTATGACTAATGTATTTCGTGCGCACACTCAGCCGAAAACTAACCTCTCATTCCATTCCATTCATTCCGAGTCACAAAACAGGGAATGTTATTTTAATTAGTACAATTATTTAAAAGTCCTGATTAAATGCCTGTCTTAACTTGTAAGGACACTTGGCCACATGAAAGAATGCACATTTTTGACATTTTATTTCGCCAACTGTAACGTACTAAAGTTTTTGGCTTCAGGAATTGAACTTCTATTAATCGCGAAAATACTTCTTAAATCATTACTTGTGGTAACGGTTAGTTCAATTATTGTCATATTTGGAGTAAAATCTTCTTTGAGTGTGATGGTGGTAAAGGTTTGAGTTAAGTGCTGGTCTTTTAGGTCGGTCTTATCACAGTAGTGAGATTAACTTAGATAGTAAGAGATAAATCAATGTTTATCTAAATGTAAGGTGGAAATAGTTCATTTATAAGATCAATAAAGGAATAAATATTTTAATTAAATTCTAATCGATGTTTAACAAATAATAAAATCGGTTATTAAGACATAATGTTAGGTTAGAACTTCATTTAAGTACTAACTCTAACGTGTAATTATCACCTATGTTACACATTTCCTGCTTACTTTAATGGCTAGATTGACTGTATTTTTCTCATTTAATTACTTAGGAAATGAATGTGTTAGGAAAATTTACTTAATTATATATTATGTACTTCTAAAGCAAGATATAAGAACTTTGTCATACTATGTACAATGTAATAAAATTATCGTTTATTAAATGGACTAGTATCAACAAAATATCGATCTTGTTCGAAATACCAGCATTTTTTTAAGTTTAATTATTAGAAAAAACAGTAATAACATTTGAAGAAATCTATTACTGTTATTTACATTCATTAAAAAAAGCATTTAAATTTACATTACACATTCTCATTTCACACATTCTAACAACGCTAAGGTAATTTTACAAGTAGAAATGTTCAAATAAATAAGGTACAAAAAACATTCTTTTTTGTTAATAACTTTTTTTGCACTAAACAAAAAAGGTTGAACTTTTAATACAAGGTAAGTTATAATTATTTACACCTTCTTTCCAATTTTCAACCATATAACAATTTTTTTTCACAAAGCTATAAGCAAAAACGCTTTTCACCCTCTCAACCCCCTAGCGTTCACCCCAGAGGGTTGAAAATTTTTAATTTGTTATTATTTTAACGTCCGAAACCACATATCAAAAAATCATAATCATACTAATTACTTGACCTTTCACGGGCTTTATTGACTGGCCTACAGCTGTACTGTAGTTTATATAATATTTCATCACACTGTTTTGGCATTATTCTATATTCGAAATACATGGAACATATTCCATATATCAAACCATTCGGCATAATCAGGTATAACAAAAAACCGTCAATATTATTAATATATTAAGTAATATTAAAATAATAGTAATAGTTAAAATTACTGAAAAAAGCTGCCATTCTGCCATTCAATTACAAAGCCCTGCCCGTAAATTATTTAAAAAAAAAAACAACTTTATGCTGAGAAGAGACGATGTACAGAATAATGATAATTAAATGTAGCAAATTGTATACATCCACTGTTTCACTTTCTCCCGGCTTAATTTTGGTCTTAGATGCTTTTCCCAGTTACACTAGTTCATGTCGTGAGTCATGATGCCTCTGTTTCGTGACATTCATCATTTCCATAATAACCTCATCACCCATAGCTTCGAATAGAGTAAAATATACTACATGTGTCTTAAAAGTACAATATAGATCATTTGTTTATAATTTAAATAACTTTTCTACATGTTTAGCCCTTTTCATTAGCCTTTAATTAAAAGTCAACGTAAGGCAATTCGATATTGTTAATAAGGCAGCTATTACCTCGTGCAATAATTCGATTATGTATGATATTAAATGATACGAAACGCGTTTGTCCCTCAGTGTTTATAATGAACGAGATTTGTTTTGCCTTCCTAAAAATTGGCTTCTGTATATTTTTTTTATTAATTTTCTACACTTTTCTTCAATTTAAACATGAAATCGTTTGTTCCGCTTATTTTTTTAATTTACATCAAAACCCATTGTTTACAAACATTGATTTCCTAGATTACCAAGGAGGTAATGTGACTAAATATTACGTACATATCAAACCAATTTCAATCAAAAGCTACATTAAACACAACGGTGATAAAACCAAAAAAAAAAATGTTCTCGAATTGTTTGCGTCGTTACTTTTTAAGTCGATCATCGGCTTAAACATTTCAATTATGTAAATTATAAAAACCGACGCTTAAATAATGATTTATTTTATATTTATGTTGCTTTGATAAAGACTACTTATTTAGCTAATTCACGCGAAGCCGCGGGCGAAAATAGTACATTTGTCAAAACAGTAATAAATATAATACAGTAACTACTATGTTGAAGCTAATCGAGCAATATTTCTTATTTGGCGTTAAAAGTAACAGTTAGTTGATTTAAATAAATATTATTTTAGACATAAAATTATTTATATATTTATTCTACGGGCTGTTAACCGTCTGCTTCTGCGGCCGTAATTTTTTTTGTTGTCCGTGATGTATGTAACCCATCTTGAAGGCAATTTGAATCTATCGAGCCATTTGGTTGTTATATTGTACAATTAACATATATTTATAATATTACTTAGATGTATTTATTAATTTATTTATTTCAAGTCCCTTGTAATATTTACGATCAATAGCGACTAGAACAGACAATATACTGCAATAGGTTGTTACAACTGGTATTATTACAAACATTTATAATTTTCAATTTTTTTTAAAATATTAATCATTGTTTCAATCATATTTTAAAGATAATTTAACTCTATGATAAAACGATGCCATGGCCAAAGTAATAGTTTAAGTATTAGGGGCATATAATTGTTCCCCCCTATTTAATAATGCCAAGATGATTTATTTAAACGTGACATAGAATACGGATCAACACTTAGAGTAATAATATTCAATGGATGAACAGATTAAGTATATAATAAAGGCACGTGACGATACAGCCATAAAATAAAGCTCTCTTAATTTTTTTATTTATTCTATTAGGAATTATTTCTTTATTATTACTATTAAATATGCTTTATTATTTTTTTGTTTCGGTGAAAGAAAAAAAATCGACTAATTAATTAAAATCGAAAATATATTAATGATTTCTTTGATCTTTAATATATTTTATTTGAATAATGTGACACTTCACATGTGAAACTCTGAAATATATTACAAAATGAAGCATTAAACCTGTGTAATTAAACATGTGAAGCGTAATTATATCGCTAAAGTTAACGCGTACTGCGCATGCGCACCCAAATGTCTGTCATTGTTAAACGGTACCATAATTTATTACGAACGGGTAAAAAGTTTGTATAAAATATATTTTAAACATAAAAAGTTTAAATATCTTGCTTTCTAAAAGTATTATTGGTTTTCACCAATCAATCATTATAAACGTTATCTTAGTAGGCTTTTGACAAAAACGTTTAATTGACATTTTTAAAACCAAACCACGAGAAGCTGTAACTTTGAAGATTGAGGCTAGTATAAGGAAGAACAGTATAATAGTATAGTTTCACTATATTTTGTTCTATTTTCAAATCTATTACATGCTGTACATAATTAAAAAAAAACAATGTGTTTACTATATATTTAAAGAATAGTAACTAAACTCACGTGTTACTTATTTGTACGTTTTATAAGATCACATCTACATTGAGTTGAAAATATATAAAGTGTCCTGGATTGTATTTCTCAGGGATTTACATTCGCTTTAAAACAATTTACACCCCGTAATTTCTTTCTTAACTTTTTTTCCACTAAGAGCTGCAATTATGAAAATTATTAACATTGTTTCCAGCGAATCGAGTGCTCGGACTTTTGAACCAATTATTTCGTTTTTATATCGTTAATTTTATCATTACTGTCGGATTCAGTTAAATCAAACAATCAATGGACACGCAATGTTAACGAGACATTTAAGAATAAGATTTTTGGTACATAAATGAAAAAAGCAATTTCGGTAACCTGTCATTTTGAACTCTCGCTTGCAACAATTTTTCAATTTATAAAGGCTCAGGAAATAAGTTTCTATATAATAGAATGCTTGCTGTACTGCTTATGTATTGTTAAATTAAATAACAGAAGATAATAATAATAAAAAATAAATATATTTTTTTTTACATTGCAGATTTATACTTCATTATAGAGGTACTTACTGGTCGCAATTAAAAATAACTAACGTGCAAATCATGACCGCCAGGAATGGTGGCAAGAATGTTAGCAGTGTTTCCGGGTTGAATTGCTATTCCAATTCTCTTGGCAAAAAAAACAGTGATGTTATATATATATATATTTGTAATTAATCCAAGGGTCAAGGTTTTTCAACTGCAAATATTACATGTGTTAAAAAAATCACAGTATTGTAATTCATAAATTACATAAACATCTCAGTCGTCCGATTCGGATCAGGTTTTCATAGTCGGAATCTTTTTTGTTTTGATGTTATCATCCATTATATGTGAATTTATAGAACGATAGATTTTGCATTTCATTCATTGATATGTACGTATGGTTTGTATATAGGTCCATGTGCTTCTAGTATATGGTATAAATATGTATATTTATATAAGGTAGGTTCTTTTTGATTTATATTTATACCTTTGTGGATTAATTTAGTTTGTGAATAAGTGACGTCAGCGATCAGTAACAGGAACTGTAGTGTAAAGCTGGTATACCTAAACTTTAGACATTGGCGTGATTATCTGCAACACAAATATGATATATGCGTGTGGTTGTGATATATTGTTGAAGTGAGACGGTTATCAGAATTTAGGAACCTGAGATTTGTTCAAACTACGAGTGAAGATAATATGCTGGTAAAAAACATTAGCCGTTGTCCCTGATCACTAACCATTAATATCAGAACACAGCAATACATGGAGTTGATGATGAGTGACAGTACTAGTACAGTGTTGCCTACCACCAGTAATTTATTTATTGGTTTAATTTACTTGTAGATATATAATTTTTAATTAATATAAAACATATTCTATTATAACTTCGATTTAAACATCAGACGCTTAAGATTTATCTAAGATGAGATTTTGTTAATTAATTTAAATTTACATTGATATATTTAATTAAACAAAATTACTCCCAATACTTGTTAATATTCAATTGAAATGAGCAAGACAAATGAAATTTACTTGAAAAAATTAAACCTGTGCTAATTTGTACATACGAATAAATTTATAGTTTTAAAAATAATTTAAATTGTTCAATAATTGAATTAAATTAGGTCATATACAATTGTAAAAAACTTACGTATAATAAGTAATTAGCTTAAGTAACTTTATCGATTACAAGCAATTGGCTGAAATTTTGTTAAAACACAAAATATATTTTTTTTAAATGACCGCAATTCGAATTAAGTCTTATCGCTTTACGGTTTAAACAGTAAATTTTGAAATGAACTGATTTACAAAATGGCGACCTACTTTTTCTCAGAAATTATCATCAGGCAGCTCAGTGACGTTGATTGAATTTAAGACAGCTATTTAAAATAATTATGTAGAAATAAAATTAACCTCTGCATAATAAGTAATCCTGATCAAAAATCGGTCAAAGCTATCAACTTCAATGAGATAGGATATATTATATAGATGGATATCGATCGTGAACTCTTTTTCTCTCTGTATTTTCTTACTCAGAATTTCTGAATTAATAATCTTAGTTTCAGTATTTATTTTTAATTTGAAAAAATACTTATGTTGAATCTTGTGACTGACACCGAAAGTGATCCGTTAGAGTTTAGGATTATCGATATCAAAACGTCTTTAACTTGTATTTCTCTAAAATATCGTCAAAATAATAGTTTTAAAGAACATCAAGATAACAAGCTGCGCCATAATATAGTTAAGTTAGCCGCGTTACTTGTCGAATGTCACAAAGTTTAAAATACTACGTCTATTAGCGTAGGAGGCGCAGGCGCAGCGATTGAAATCAACCAGATAGTGTCCGGAACTCGGTTTAAAACACAAAGTTACATTATAAAGAGTCCAATTAAATCCGTCGGTACGCGCTGGCTTTAATACAACTTTCACCTTTTAATTATTTACATTTGCCGGTACTGAATTGACCTGATATTATCGAAAGATTCCATCTATTTCATACTGATCGCTATTTCAATTATAATTAAAAAATGGGATTTGTGTTTTTTAAGTAACATTTTCTTAATTGCAATCACTATATGACATATTATATATAATTCTGATATTATATGTCATATAGTGATGCAAGCGTTACTAACATTCTTATACATATTTCTACTTTTCAGTTTGACAAAAGTTGAAATTTCATTCTTGTACTAAAATCTAATTCACTCATAGAAAAAGCAAACAATTATTTGAATAGAATCAAAGTTCCTTTAAAACTAAACTGTATAGTATAGTAATTATAAATGTCAATATAATTTTTTTTTTAAAAATATATCTTAACGTTCTGTCAATGTAAGTCAAATTAACATTCAACATTTATCGTTAGCTGCATACGATTCTGTATAAATATTATAAGTAATAAAGGGTTTTCCAATAAGGTGTTATTTTGATATTCAAAGAAAAATGCCATTTTTTAATATAAATGATCGGATGTTGATTTCATTATAAAGAGGAAGGTTAGACGTTAATAGTGAAAAATAACATCAGGCAAATGACAACCACGACCACGCTTACAGGACAATATTCTTTTCATAAATTTTTCCATAACCGAATCGCAAAGTGGCTGCCCTATGTCCTCGATAGCCTCACGAATTCAATCTTTGAGGTCTTGAATCGACGCTGGATTGTTGGCGTAGTCTCTTTCACGTGGCCCCAAAGAAAGAAGTCGCAAGGTGTTAAATCACAAGATCTCGGTGGCCAATTGTGATCACCTCTTCGAGAGATAACACGGCCCGGAAACTTTTCCCGTAAAAGATGGTTTCGTTGCTTGTGTGGCACGTAGCGCCGTCTTGTTGAAAATAAACGTGCACGGGTTTTATTCTTCACATCACTAACTTGTCCCAACAGCTTGAATTTTTTACCAATTTCTGTATTGCGGTCCGACAAGGTGCTTCACGATAACCCAAAAATTTTCGAGTTTTACGAACCGTCTCTGCCAAATTTTCACCATTTTTATAGTGATTTTTAATAATTTCAATGCTTTGTTTAAGCGTGTATCGTTCCATCTTTATTAATGTCGTAGTTTCTACTTGTTAAATATAAAAAAATTACAGCTTCAAAAGTGAGATCTACCGAAATAGCGGGCTATTCAAAATAACACCTGTTATTGGAAAACCCTTTAGTAGTAAGTATTCGTATTCGAATTTGGCGAAATAATACGACAACGATTTAAAAAGTTACGAGAAATTCTCGATAAATCACACGGAATAATCAAAATATAACATCAAAACCGGCTGTTAATTCGTTCGGGTCAATGATCCACATACAGTATGCAAGTATTCCTTTTTGAAAATGTTATAAACGATGCATATTTCAATTTATACAAAACAAAAAAATACTATGTAAAATACTTTATTAAATTATTATCAATAAAATTATGATGTCATTTTTTCGGTGATTGTACGGAAATCGATAATTGTTATTTGACTGTTTTTATATTTATTTAAAGTATCTATCGATTCTATGGTAATAATTGTAAGGATCAACGCTGTTTAGAGTGATGTAAAACAATAACTTCAGCACAAACGCCATTTTAATTTTTTTTTTTAATATGTACTAACAACAATACATTTTATTCAAAATGGCGACATCATCAAATTCACAATTTTAAATAAAGAATGAATAAAGAAGTCGCCATTTTCAATTTAGACTGTTATTGATCCAAAATTTATAAACAGAGAATGTTTTGGAATTTAAAGCATTTACTTACAAGTTTATCTACGTAATGATATTAAGTCACGTTAGAAATCCAAATCTAAAATAAAATGTCATTAAAATAAATATGACAATTGCTGACTTTATTTTACTCGCATTAAAGCAATAATCTGTAACGTTAATACACATATAAAAAACACATTTGGATAGTTAAAATAAAAATTATTAACGTCTCAAGAAACGTTAAGCTTATCAAAACAAATTTCTTACAAATACCAAAATATATTTGAAAGGAACAATGTGCTAACCCTAGCTTACCACGATATTGGTATTAAACGTGATTCACGGCCCATAACAATAAATATGCGTGTTACGAAAAAGATAATCCGAGCTCCTTTTCCGTACTAACGTTACACAACGCCAAGTCACATAAGGCATTGGACATACACGGGTGCCAATAGAAACGACAGTTTGTATCTCAATTCAAATGGCGACTTCATTCCCTTTTATATGCTAATTTTATATCTATCAATAAAATATAATATTTAATCTTTTAGAAAAAAAATAGTAATTGCCAAAAGTATCACTGCCGAATTAGTAAATAAAATATTTTTAAACTAACGTCAAGCGTCACGTAACGTCAATGTAAATTTTATTATTGTGACAAAAATATGGAAAATTTATTAATTATAAATCGGTACAAAAGATTTAAAAGAGCAGTAATTAATTGGGATTAATGATCAATTATCTCCGAATATTGATGAATTTATTATAATTTAAAAATAAAAAATTGCTGAATTTACAATTAAACATTAAAATAGTCTTACTTTGCCCCTGATAACCGACAGTTATCGGATTAATTAGAAAATTGTATTCATTGAGAAAGTTTCTTAATATTAACGAAAACCGCTTGAAATTATATAGCACACAACTTGCACCTAACACATTATATAGAAGATGGCAAATTTTCATAGCAGTTAGATAGTGTAGGAGTTTTTCTCAATTGCACCTCTTGTCTAATAAGTCTTGTATAATAATAATAAGTCACTTTCCTTCATATTCAAGACAAGTCGAGTCAATTCAATGTACTAAGTTCCTAAGTTTGCGCAAACGTGCAACAGCTCCGCCATAAAGGGTGCTTGTCAGCTGAGTTTAAGATGTTGACATTTTAATTTCGAACGCCTTTGAATTTAAATACACATATCTAATAGAAGTTTCTATATGAATTGGGGTTACTCTATCGTAATAGTTGAGTAAAAAATTACAGAATATCAATTCTATTGTAATTAGAAAAAGTTACTGAATAACGTATGCGTAATGATTTGAATAGTACTATATTACTAAATGGCATTTACTGTTGACACGTTTTGATCTTTCCACACATTTAACATTCTATTTAATATTCTTATTATTAATATTCGTCTGCTTATGAAACGACTTATTTTATAATATAATACTCTGCCGAACCATTTGATGTTCGATACCTAAGTTGCTTATTATATAATTACTTGTCGAATGAAATTAACATAGAGATGATATCATCATTCGTATCTCCAGAATCATATATGCAATACGATGGCTCTCGTATTGGTCGGTATTATATATTCGTCATATGCCTAAATTAAACCTTCTAAATTCCGTAACAAATGACTACAACAATTGGAACGATAAAATATTACATGGCAAAAATCCATTCACCAAACATTAACACGTATTAATTTTATAATACCAGTTAAATTGATAAAATTTCTGGTAACGTCACGAAGTCCATTGGACAGTTCTGTAAGGTAAGACACCACTGAATTATGCTAATGTGATTAACTAAGCGGTGTAGACGTAAGTCTTTCCGAGATTGTTATCTGTGCGTAGTTACCTACTTTAGTCTCAAACTATGTCAAATAGATTCGTCCTGTCGTATACTGTTTAAACATCCTAAACTATTGCAAAAACCAAAACACATATGTTATAACATTGAAACATTTCAAGTTATTCAAAATATTTCCTCTAAACTATGAAATATATTTGGAAAAATGAAAGCTACCTTTACATGTTTTTCACCTCAAAGGATGCTAATGAGAACATGAAAAACAGATGTTAAGATCAAACCATATTTCTGTCGAATTATATACATAAGTCTTAATAACAAAATATTAGAGCAAAATTCTCTTAGCAAAAGTCTTAATGATGAAGCTAAACGTATTCAAACCCATCTCACCCTTGCTCACGGTCTAACATATAATAACTTAAAACAATCTTGCAATGAAAAAATATTTAAAGTGTAAAATCAGTACGTGCAACAATGAAAATAATAAAACAATATCACTCACTCACAATCATAACTACAACTGCCAGCTAGATTTAATCGTACTTTAAGATTTGAAGATTTAAGCATATTGATTGTGAATCCTGAACATCCTACAGCACAGCACCTACCCAGATATTTCCACTGAGTCATATGATTAAGACGTGTAATTTGTTATTCGTAATTTGTCTCCAGCATGTTCGAATTATTGCTTATGGTTTTCCTATTTAAAATCTTTGGCACACCACTATGAAATACGTCCTTACGCATGGAGATATATGCACATTGTACGTTGCTTGCATGTTCATGAGCATTACACGTTCTGTAGGGGAGAAAGTTATATTTACCTATCGATTTATTTCTCATCTATTCTAAATGTCTGCAATGAAACAAACATAAATAATATCCGTCCTACTTTCTAACTTAAAATACGTTAACCACCACACTCGTCAATACGTTGTAAATTGTTGACAGTTCTTACGTACGCGTGTCATCTAACGTTAGAAGTTATTGGGAAATACATATTTATGTTCCTTTTTACTCGACTACGGTAAACGAAAGGGGTAATGAATAATTTTGCCTGCTTTATATGAACGATGTTTCGTTATATGCGACGGAGAGTTTTGTGTGGCATAGATTTCCTGTTAAAATCTATCACATATCGATATTTATATAAAAAACACGTTGAACAAAATAAAAGCACTAAAACAAACAAGCTAACTTTATTATCTTGGTGTGCGTGACAGCTACGATTGAAACTCGCCAAACATCATACTAGTGTGCGTGTACTTAGTTGGCAACTGTTGCTCACTACTTTCTTCGACGCGTACTCAGCTTTGACACTATATCCAGACATATGTATAAATAATCATTATTCAATACTGTATAAAAATCACCAGATTACATATACAGTAAATAATGCCCTTAATTACAATATTTAATGAACTATTCAATGATTATTAAAGTATCCAGGGGGTAAATTTCGAGTCGAATTTTATGTTTTCTTATTAATATGTAAATGTAAAATTATTAAATCGACAATTTCGAAATTAACACCGCCTCTCTCTTTATTAATATAGAAGGTTTTTTTGTAAATATATGTTAATGTTAAAAAGATTAATAATATTAAAGAATTAGGGGTCCGCAGTTCAATAAATAACTATTCCATCTAAATATTAGTATTTTTTTTATTTTTCTTGATCTTCATTCCTGCAACTCTTGCTCACCCCACACGGGGACGAAGCCGCGAGCAGATACTGCAGATACTAATTAGATACATATTTCTTTACGAAATTACCAAAAATAAATAAATGTTTAATCGTTTCGATTTCTTCACTTCGTCTTAACAATAATAATTAATATGTTATTTCTTTTTGTTCACAGGTAAATACTTCAATAAAGAACAAGACATCAGTTCCCGTTACTATTAACGTATGAATTTAAAGGCTCAAATAAACAGTCCGTCTAAAAACGTCAACAGCAACCGTTGAAGAATTTCATTAAACATTTAACGTGCCCAATAAATCTGTAATTGCCTTTTTATCGAACCCCAACCGATGAGGACGATTCTTATTGTCTTGATATAAAAACTTGACGTCTTGACAAGTGTCCACTGGCTGCTATCAATTACTTTCTTGTATCTCAAATGACTTATAAGGAACGCGTCATACTAGTATTGTATCTAGTCTAGACTTCCGCTAGAAGACTCGGGCTCATTAGACGCTGAGACATTGAGATACCGGTTACAACTATTCAACATCTGTTCTTTATCTCAGATAGTCTCTGTCAATTTAATTTAAAACTTTGATAGAATACAGCAATATCATATGTATAGTAGGTACTATTGCTTAAGCTTAAATAAATATCAACATATCAGCCTAAACAATAAATGTTTAGTTAAACGATTGATTGCTCTTTCTGACATCATTGATTTCACAATCGAAAGAAAAATACACAAACTTTTTTAACTAACCACCTACTAAATAACGTTAATAATTAATTATGTGGCGTTAAATATACTACTTAAAAATTTAAACGCAAAAATGGTTTTAAAAAAATTATACAAAAAACGGAACTGCCATTTATGTCAAACTAAATTAAACAGCTCATAAAAAGAAAAACTAATTAAATTCTTAAAATACCAATACAACAGAATATCCAATCAATGTGATAAAATAAGGTCATTCATTGTATGGTATTCCTGAACGGCAATTACAATACCAGTTCCTGATTACCATACTAAAACTCACATTTCCTGAAATACCAAATAAGTGAAGCTAATCACAGTTAATCGACTTGTAACGATCACTATCAAGTCGAAGGTTTTATTTAAATTTGCATTCAACGCATCACTGCGAGCTTTTATAAAATAGGTTGGCCAACTGTTTTTGCTTCCAAAGACTCGTCTTGGCTTCTGACACATCTTTGTGATTACATTTCTATTTTTGACAATTCTATCTTTTGCTGTACAATAGATATACGAAATATTTTGATTATAATACTTAGAATAAGTCAGTCAACTCTAAATAAGTGCTAATCCTATTACTAACTTACTCTCAAGTCATTTTATTCTATATTTCCAATTTAAACATATATTTTTCTAGTTGTGATGCTAATCGATGTCTTAATAATTATGACCTTAATCGGGCTAGCTTAATACTTTTAATATGTGCGAAAATTATTATTGGTGGTATTTACTTTCGATGAGATTGATCATTACTTCGTAATTAACACTACACATTATAGAGGTGTGTCTTTACATAATGACATATTTATATTATGTTTAATAAAAAATAATAAAACAGTCAGTACAAATAATTAAAAATCAAATTTGAATTTAAAAAGACTGTTATATTCCATATGACGTAACGTCAATCATTTTAATGTTTATGCTCTTAGGGATAACTTCTTTAATAATTTTTAATCGAAGAATAAAATGATTAGCAATTTCTTTGCTTTATCTTGAAAACTCGATCGTTCCTTTCGATACAATAAAAGGGTGCTTAGTGGACAAGCCATGGTGTCTTTCATTTTGATATCAATCAAAGTATGTCTCAAGCCTAATCTATTACTGTTTAAATTGAAATAAAGGTGTCTATAGAAGGATCACCTTGTTATCCATAAGATTAAATGCAGATCAATGTACTATATATACTTTTGCAAAATCACCTCTAAATGTAAAACGCTAAGAACATTTATAGCACAACAAGTTGAATCCTTTATCCATTACTGGTATATTTCCATCGTATTTTGCCTGCCTCTGGATCTGAGGAAGTACAATCATCTTCACTATGAAGTGAGCCTATTATCTACTAGGCATGAGCCTATTATCGACTTTGAATAAAAACGATAGACAATTCCAACGCAGACGCCAAGAACATAAACTCCATTATAATACTGTCACTTGTATTTATGTTCTGTTTTGTGCGTTTCTGTATTAGTGTAGGAATGGCTTGTAGCTGTCAATCAGACCCTAGCATATCTTCATTAACTACAGAAATAAATCTTAATAATTTATATGTTTATTTTATTTCCTTTCAGGCAATTAATCATGCAGTAAAATACAGAAACTGTTGGTACTAAAAACGATCTAATTCTTTATAGCGAACTTTTGTACGGTTAACCTTGATGTAGTCGTCATTTACATAGAATATTAAAGCAATTATGGATCTAAGGTGACTCCTAAGAGCCGAGAGGTTAGAACACGTGAATCCTAACCGAAAGTTAAAGTAAGCAGCACTACATTTTCATCTGCTAAATTTGAGTTTATAATTTAAATCTTTCTTTATATTGAAGGAAAACAATCTTCATGAATTTTAATATGACTCTTATATCTCACATTGGAGCAGTGTGGCGAATATGCTTCAAAACCTTCTCTAAATCTTACTTTACTTCTTTTAATTATAAAATAAATGTGAGAGTAACTCTGTCTGTCTGTCGCTCTTTCACTGCCAAACCGCTAAACCGAATTTGGCGAAATTTGGTATGAAGCAAACTTGAACTCCAAGGAAGGACATAGGCTACGTTTTCTGCCTAACACATGACAAACAACCTCTAAAACGCGAGCGAAGGCGTGGGCAACAACTAGTCATACATAAACTCATATACTGTAGTTTGGTAAATATACTTATACCAAATAATTGAATAAAATTAAGATGCGAAATTAAATAATAATTAATCGGCAAATTAACGGTCCCTTTTGTATGTAATTATTTTATGGAAAATTTTAAATCGTCGAAGACAGTTATTTAACAATGGTATTTGTTGTCTGATATTCTTACTCGTATTATATGTTAATACAAATAAGTTCGTAAAGCTTTGTCTTGCAACAATCTTTTTCTGTCGTTTTGGATTTGTCCATCGAATTATGAGACTATGGGAAAAGAGATGGGACATACATACTAAAATATGTCCTGCGCAGTTCGCTAGTCTCCTTGATAATGGGCGGTTTGCCCGAAATAGGTCATTAGAGTATCATCATGATCACCTCTATTAACACTTTTATATACAAAATAGTTATAGAGCAATTGACAGCGACACGAATATCGAAGTTGAAGATATTAAAATATAAGTTACTAACGTGTTAGACCAGTAACGACACCGATTAATACAGAAATACGAGGCGTAAACAGTAATTACGTTTAATGTAAGCAATTATTTCAAATGCTTTATAAAGACTAAATAAATCGTAACTGAAACTCTTTTAAATTGCAAATGAATAAGTTTAAAATTACTTTTTTTTATTTTTGTGGTTTATTTTATGAAGTGATAAAAACGTAATTTTTGGCCGATCCCTGGAAGGTCTAAATGACAACTAAAACTGTTATCGGTCTCATAAAAATTAATATTCGTCTTAATGTATTTCGTCTTATAGGGTAAATTTGTACAGTATCGTAATGCTTTGTCTTTCTCTATCAAAAGCCGAATTACTTATGACAAAAAGAGACATATTATTGTGTCACTAGAACCGAAAATGCTACCTTTAATTTTAACCAAAGATTGAGAAGATTCTAATCCAGGCAGAGATGAGGTAAATACTATTTGTAATACAGATACGTATATTAGAGTACATTGTGAGAAAACTTGCCGGTACAATTTAATTAAATTTATAATTAACTCCGAACCTTTTTCTCGAGAAGAGGAGAGACTTGTCCTGTATCGAAACATTTACAGGGTTTTACTACTTTTAGTTGAATAACGATAACCTTCTATAACCTTCTATACAATGAAATTATTAGTACAGCCGATATATCAAGGCATAAATATTAATTAAAGAAGACAGAAATCGAAAACAAAGTTAATTAAGTAACATCCGTATAAAATAACGGTCAAAGTCATGTTTACATTCAACATATAATTTACAAACGTGATTTCACTGCTCGTTAAGTTAAACCGTAAACTCGACCGTGTTGTGACAGCGCTCAGCACCTCGTCCGTCAATCGCGTCGATGACACAATGACAAGCTAATGGCTTATATGTAATGACGTGTACACTATTTTAATTCCGCATTTAGAATTTATTGTATTTAATCTAATTTCTATTAATATCCATGTTTTTAGGGTACGCGTATGCTGTTATTGTTTGATCTCGTGTATCTCTAGTATGAATTATAATTTACTTAATTAAATCTGGCATGTTTAATACTTGATAGTTAGATAGATAAAGGATTTATTGTTAATCTCTAAATCAATAAAGCATACTTATAGGTAATAATGATCAATACAATGAAAGGAAAGAAACGCACAATTATAATAATGAAAGTTAACTGTAAAACTATGCGAAAGCTCTACGGCTTGCACCTCAGAAATCCTTTTGATGTAGTCAAAATAAAAAAAAAACAAACGAGGATCTATATTTTTAAATTAAACTCCGCTCATAATGAACCTGTGCTGCCTTGAGAGATATTTGTGTCATCTATTCGAATAAATAATATATAAAAATATTATTAAAATTTAATCAAAAACTAATTTCTTAAAGAATTAGGTGAAAAGCAAAGTCGAACGTGTGCGACACCGTAGATAGGATCACCACGATGTCTCATCACGAATGAGATTTCGTAACAATTCGTGCGAATGTTCGTATTGTCGTCACGATCTCCTGATAGCTATCTTCCCAGAATACGGCCGTGGAACAGAACTATAGTTTACGACGTTAACAAAACCAACGATAGTTAAATAAACCTTTCAATACACATCTTTCTGTACGATCTAGTATTGCTTTATTGAAATTTTACGATTTCCTTGGCTAAGATTCTGTAAATTTTATTAGTCAGTGCGTTCCTGCCACTGGACTTGTGTCATTTTGAACATGAGAAATGCTTATTTTAAGTGTTTCAAAAAGGAATACGTATTATCGGACCGTTGATAGACTGTGCAAATGAGAGGTCCGTAATCGAATGGACGACGCAAGTGAAGTGGCGAAGAAATACGATAAACATATTATTATCGTTTATTGCCCCATTAACGGATAATATCATTAAAATCTATATAAATATGTAAAGTTACAATAAAATAAATTTTAAATAAATAAGAAAGAAATGTTTTAAACTTCATACTTTGTTTTTAACCTTTATGTCAACCATTCATTTTTATTGTCATGACTAGCATGACCTAACTGAACTGACAGACGTCATGAACGCATTCTCTCAGCTTTCGATCTTAAAAGACCTGTCGACAGACAAAAGCCGATCTAAGATCATATGTAATTATTAATTAAAATATTTACAATAATAATCATCTTATTTAAAAGGAACGAATAAACATTATAAGATAAAATCACTATTACAATCACTTTTGGATCGTAAAACTGACACGGACTTGAAATGAAGATTCACTAACGCAATAAGAACTTAGTGCAATTACTTTTATTTATCAAAAGTATTTGATCACATAGGTTTTAATACTTATTTCGATATCCAAGACTTCTGTAAAATAATAATTTTTATTTAATAAATGAGTGCAATTTTATATAATCATATTGGCTCAATAAACAGCTGTATTGCTAATCTATTATATATAATCTTACGTTACATTTACATTTCAAAAAAGTTAAATAAGGTCGAATTTTTAATGACCAATTATGATGTAAATAATTTTAAAGTAAGGCAACATGAATAATAAAAAAATTAAATACATTATAAAAATGGAATACTTTTTTTATTTCATTCAAATGCGCAATTTCATATTAATAACAAAACAACTACATGTTCTAGTTAAGATTAAATCCTTCACACACATAGTTTAATTTATCCGAATATCAAAACTATAAATACAACAAGGTAACGATTCCGAGATTGCTTCTGCGTGAATTAATCGCGTCGAGTGTGAAATGCACCTCGCTGCACTGCAATCGGCCACTCACCCTCATATTTATGTTACTCGCTGCTCATAAAGTACTTACATCCGATTGGAAAGGGTAATTGGGAGTGGATTACTTTGCAGGTGTCTTTAATATATAACGTTTCAGCCCGCACACGATTTTGTCATTATTCTTGTATTACAGGAATATTCGATTTATATTTTATTTACGCTTGATTTATTTGAATAATTATTGTGTTTAATTTGAAAACCTTGATTGGAAACTTTCGCGCGTGATCGAAATTCCATTAAATTTGTGTGGTGAATATTCAGAACAAAATCATTTTCTTTCTTTTGCTTTTGCAATAAATACTAAATAAATGTACGACACTTTTTACTTAGACGTGAGCACTCGAATATTTTCTTCTTAAATATGAATAGATAAACGTTTTAGTAGTTACATGCCTATTAGACTAATATTATATAAAATATTTTTTTATTTTAATTTTAAAATATAAATTTTGTATTTCGAATTAGTCTGAAGTATTGTTTTGTGATTGTAGGAAAGTACCAATGAATAACAGTTTCGTAGAACACCGTTATTTAAATCTATATATCCGGTTTAAATTTTGCTCTACACTTTATCTCCTCATCACAGCCTGTCATATTATTTACTTACAGAACCTCAAAGCCGATTACGTTCGATAGAGACTACTCTTATATAAATGTGATATATTGAACAAGTTATTAGCCGTGATTTAGTACTTTTATTTGATACTAGACTTAACAGATTAGTTACCAGAGCTAACTATATAATGCTTTTATAAACAGAAAACCAAATAGACAATGGTATTATGTATTGTTACAAAACCTCGCTGATCTTAAACACACCCATTTAATATTACGCCTCTATTATCACAGATCTAAATGCCTTTGGCTACGAAAAACAAAATATCAAATACGTTGTTTCATAATTTAGTATTCCTATAAAATACCATTGCAGGTCGCAGGTCAGATCTCAAAATATTACACGGAGTGAAATGTATGATGTAGTGTACTTTACTATTTACTTTTATTTAACTTCGCTTATTATGTGTAGAACAAATCTAGCGACTGTACTTTAAACCAATTCCGCTCAACAGATTTTGAAATTTTGTTCAGTTTTAATGAATAGGACTATAAAAAATGGCTTACTGTAAAACGTAATAAAACCTAAGAGAACGTATGAGACATACATACGTCCATACCTCTAATTAACATTTGAATACTTTTAACACTTTTTATTCGAAATTTATAATATTTATTTATTATAAATTTCCAATTAAGCATCAGCTTGAATCGTAAAGAATACTAAATCAAACGGAAGCAACTAGAACCATACGAATTTAACTTAGTAGTCAATACCGACAGTTTACAGTTTAAGAAGATGGACCGTAACAACTGCATTGCGTAACTTCGAGTTACTGTTCTGTGGAGGTTAAATCAATATAAGACAAATAAAATTATATTTTCTCAAAATTTAATATTCAGCCACAATGTAAATATAAACTTTTATTACTATTCAAAAAGATACAACATAGTAACCAAAGAGTAATCAATGAGCTGTCAATAAACAAATAAATTATTAGCACATCTGTGATAGCGCCAAACTTCTTAAATTGTTTACAATCAAAAATATGTTTTTATTTCAATAAATTATGTCATATAACCGCGAAAAGATAGTAACCCTGATTCGTCCTCCTATATTAGTGACATAAATAATGCTCCCAAATTTAATGCTATTTAATCCATACTGTGACTTTTTTATGGCATAACAGTCACCTGATGGTAAATGGTCACCACCGCTTATAGACGTCGTTGTTGTAAATATAAATATAAATATTGGACAACATCACATACATTACTCTGATCCCAATGTAAGTAGCTAAAGCACTTGTGTTATGGAAAATCAGAAGTAACGACGGTACCACATACACCCAGACCCAAGACAACATAGAAAACTAATGAACTTTTTCTACATCGACTCGACCGGGAATCGAACCCGGGACCTCGGAGTGGCGTACCCATGAAAACCGGTGTACACACTACTCGACCACGGAGGTCGTCAAATAATAACCATTCCTTACATCGCCAATACACCGCCAATCTTAGGGGGCTAAGATGCTTGTGCCTGTTGCTACACGGACTCACTCAACCTTCAAACCGGAACACAACAATAATAAGTATTGCTGTTTGGCGATAGAATATCTAATGAGTGGATGGTACCCACCAAACGAACTCGCATAAACCCATACCACCGAGTAAAACTAACGCACAACAAACGACAAAGTCAAAATGAGGTCTTTTTTAGCTCCTTTTTGTCATAATTGATTATGAATCTTTCTAAAAACAATATAATCTTAATAGCTACCGGTCTCTTCAAATACACATATGTAAACAAATATCATAAACCAATCACTGCGATACAGATCTCACTGCCCAATTAGGTGGTTAAATGAATACCGTATCGCGTTAATATTTTATAGTGATCTACGCCTTTTTTGTAATTGGTTTATCAAATATCGATAAATATTTCCAAACATGTTGTACAAATTATACTTTTACTACCATTAACTACTTTTATTAGCAATAAAAGATACATATGGCGGATATATCTATACACATCTTCGAAATATACAGCTTCTCTATAGACAACTTTCTGATATGTTATAGATAAGTAAGCCAACTTTCGCGGGAAATCCGCTTCGGCTGATTTTTTTTCTGTAACAGCAAAATATAAACAAGACCAAAAATATGTAAAAATATATACATATTTATATTAGGTATATCATGATAATTATAAAACAATAAACAGACGATTAAAATTTTCAGTTTCTGCATGAAAATCAATACCGTATTATTTTCTAATTACATTATTAACCAAAACTTTTCAATCAAAAATTAAATTTGAATAATATTTCTTCTGCTCTAGGTACCGGATTGTAGGAGAAACTACATGTTTGTGAGTTGATATTCACTACATAACTAATAAACTGATTCCTAACTTAGTTTATTAAAGTATCAATAATACGGGGTGTTTTGATGCCTTTCCTAATATCTAATAATAGCTGTATACTGAATCTTTGGCTATGTAACTTTAACTCCTGTATAATACATTTGTATTCCTTGAATGTAAAATATCAAAATTTAATGTCTGACCGACGCATTTGATAAGAAAAATTCACGAATTGTCTCGCTGTTCCATATCGATCGGGACAAAATAAGATTAAAAAATCGTTGTGTTTACATAGAATCAAACCCGTATTTTATTTCAAATCTAGGTGTGTTACTAGACTCTTAGTGCATTTTAAATCATCATGATAAATTCGAAAGTATTAAAAATTTAAATTAATAGTACACTAGGATATGACTAACTGACAGTAATATCTCTAATGATATAATTAAAACAGCTATTCATTTACGCAAATACCAATTAACCCATGAGTCAGGACAATGAGATGAAATGACGACACATTCCCATATCATTAAATTGAAACATTTCATATATATATGCCTCAATCAACAGACGGACAAACCAGAAAAGAATCCTATAGATATGTTATTATATATGATCCATACCTACAAACATAAATAGTTTTATAATAACTTAATACATGCTTATTACCTTTAAGTAAACATTGCAAGTAATTTTGAATAATTATTATTATATGCCATGAAAAATAGTTCCAAGATTTTGAGTATTTTTTTTATAATTTTAGCCTCAGGTTGCTTATCCCACCAATCTTTTCCAAGTACTCTTAAATGAAACATAAAAAAACGTTCGATTGACTTGTATATTTATTATTTAACCAACTTTTTCAGTAAACTTTTACACTATGAGTTAATAATAAAAATATTGTGAAAGTTGAATTATATTATATTATCGTCATAACTTTTGTTATTCATGTCTTTAATATTACAAGTACAGCGTCTGAAACTTTTATGAGTATTGTTATAATTCTGACTAACTAATAGAGCCTCTTGGTGAAGGTTTATACTCAATCGGAATAATTGACTACTTCCATCTACGTATTACTCCTATGTACTTTACATCTCATCACGTGCTCACTCAAAAGTAATTTCGAAACAAATGAATATTTTATATACATATGTCGGATCATCAGAAGGGAATACTCTGTGGAACCAGCTTTCGCCGGCGGTTTTTCCGAACCGATACGACTTGGGAACCTTCAAGAAAAGAGCGTACTCTTTCCTGAAAGGCCGGCAACGCACCTGCAAGCCCCCTGGTGTTGCAGATGTCCATGGGCGGTGGTAGTCACTTTCCATCAGGTGGGCCTCCTGCTCGTTTGCCACCTATGACATAAAAAAAAAAGGGCCTTTAGAATGTTCTTGGCTGTTATCCTCCATGGTGGACGTGATAATGGCGGAATATCAGAAATAAAAATGCGTTGTAACTGTTCAATAGTACACTATTATTTAATTCCCAGTACACGTACACAAAATATAATACGGTTAGGTTGATTATCTTAGGTTGAGAGTCAATAGATTTGAAAGTGTCTGCCTCGTGCGACGATTACAAGTTGAATGAATCAGCTGTCAGCACGTTTTATGACACAGTACCCTATTCGGGACTACCCGCTCTTAACATTAATATTCGATTACATTTAAACACTTTGTTATCACAAAAATTACAATAATTATCAGACCGGATACAAACAATTGATCAACACGAACGTCATTAAAATTAATCAAACCATGATTAATACTAAATCTTCCTATGAAATTATCAACGCGCCGTCTTATATTTGTTACATTGAGTACGTATTTACACTTGCACTAGATATTCAGCGGTAAAAATATATGCAACAAAAATAATTGCTACTCTCGGTTGCAAATGAAAATACGCTTCTCATAACTCATAAAAACAAAATATTTTTTACACGTTCTAAAAGTAAATTAAATATAATTGGTTTCAATGTTCTAGGAACGTTTTATGGCTATTTATTATAATAGCTGTATGTAATAAAACATCAAAACAAGATTTATTGCACCTGCAAACATATTTTACGCAGTAAGTTCTTACGATATGTTTAGTAACTAGCTAATACTCGCAATTCTGTCCGCGTGGCAAATTATAATATCGAATTTATAAGATAAAAATATTTTTCATAAACTGTATATATATTAATTAACATAAATGTTGTGGATTTTTATGTAAAAAAATTGACAATCAGCCCGAATGAAAATAGAATTTGACAGGATTTATTCACTTGTTCACTTTTAAGACCGTTAGTTTTAGGACTAACGGTTTTACGTATCTGTCTCTTCCCGGTGCAAGATTGCACTGCTATTAGATTAGATCATTCATCATTGGAGCGTGAGAGAGAATGGAGAGTGTTTCTGTGTTTACAGACACACTTGTGCTCATGCGCAGGCTAGACTCTATATTAAGGTGACCTCCTGTGGTAATAACAGCTAAAAATAATCGCGGAACAAAGATATTAATAAAAGAATGTCGGGATCTTTTATAGCTTTTAAATATATGACCAGACAGAAATGACTTACGAGTTTACTAATATATACTATTATAAGTTGTGATGGAGCAACTGAATTTAAAATCTTAATAGAATAGTTTTTAATAGTCAAATATTTCAAAATTTAATTTAATTTTGTGCAACGAAATATAAAATTACTATTTGAAGGAATTAATATCAACTGGTATTACTAAGTCTCGTAGAAACGTGTTATTATTTTTTTCCTTTATGATCATGCAAATGTAAAGTAATTAAAAAAAACTACAATCAGCAATCACTCAACTCAGTAGACACTATTCATTTATCATTATGACAAAAAATCTTATATGGTCCATTTAAGCTTAATCAAAAATAAATAGTAGTACCATTTAAAGCAAAACATTGAATACGTCTAAAAACAATAAATACAAATAAATATGAACTTTTTCATATCAAAGATTCAATTCAGTGAATCTTTTCACCTTGAAATGAAGAATGAGTCAACGTCTGCCGACCCAGACAGACGTTAGCTATCCAAAACGCGGCATTCGCTGTCTCTTTTCATTACTACATGGATAACAAGGACAGGTCAGTACCATCTTCCTGGAGAATCCTATTATTATACAAGAACATACAGGGACTTGAATCAAGACATTCTTTTAGGTCTTCAGCCTTTACATGTATTTAAGATTTATCGTAATGTATTACAAATGATAAATAATATGTACAGTATGTTTATATTATTTTTTCTTACCACCTATATCTCAAAATCTCAATGGAACTCAAGGCGTTAATCTATCAGCTAAATCACGTCGACTGAAATTTAATATAATGCATTACCACATTTTTAAAACTATAATTTTATGGTGCCCTAACCACGCTTCTTATTTTTACTTACTTTCTTAATAATTTAGGTAATTCAAGCAAATCGATATTAATATAATGAATGACACTATTGAACTCTTTGATTTGACTTTCAATCGTAAGTACATTACAGAAATGGGCTATTACATTAATAAGGCATTTTGTATAGAATTTCGGAGAATAAAACACTTAATGCTTAATCATTGTGAGAGTTACAAAATAATAAATATGAACTAAATTCGTTGTAATTTTAAGAAAGTAACTGTATGGAATATAATGTCTTAATAAATACTAAATAACCGCACTCTAGTTAATTGTGTACCGTCAAATTTTAATACGACCAAATTACTGTTATTATTGTAAGTTAAGAGATATGAATTATGGGCATTAATGGAGCTATATAAGCATTAATGAGATAAAAAATGTGGTTTCTTTTCACATAGTCGAATCTTAATTCAAATTACCAACGACATTCTAAGTCTAATCATCGATTTTACGGATGACATCCTACGAATAACATTCGCTTTTAAGCCACACGATGTACTTCGGAAATCATCAGTCGTATTCTCACAAAATTATTGTCTTTTCGAATGATTACTTAGAACATCAGAAGTAATTATTATTTGTAAATATCATCAACATCTTCAAGAACTTTATTTTTCAAAATTATACAATTCAATTTTTACAACTTGATTGATTATACATTGTTTTCTGATTAATGCAATAATTATACGCGTTAAATTCGGCCGTATTTATTCAGATCAGATTAATGCTTGTGCAAAAAATTGTTCTCATAAAGGTCAGAAAAGGAAAGCGTGCCTCGGGCTCTTAAACCAGCTGATGCAAAATATTGTTTAAAAGAAATTGACCATTCATGAAAATAATAAATCAAGTTGACGATCGTTAAACTTTAACTCTTATATTTTGTATCATAAAAACTTTTTTTCTTTAAATTAGCAAATATAAAGGCACTAATACTTAAAAAGAGATTAAGTCCTGCAAAAGACCTAAAGATTTCGACGTATGCGCGTACTATCGTCAATCTTACGATGTCATTTGTCTGTTTAAATCAAGACTTACAAAGAGAGTGAACACACACTTACATTTTTGTATTCGCGACATTGAAATTTAATTGCTATGTGCTAAATATTAACGGATCGCTTAATTTGAAATTGATATAAATCTTGGGAAGACGTTCATTACGAATTTCACTGCAATCGGACAAGTCGATAAATCAGAATTAATTAAAAACTGCTGTAATGTTCAGAGTACCATATAATACATTGAAGATATCACGGACATTTTAGTTAAAAATCATATGCTTTAAGTTATAATTAATCTTGTTCAAGTTTAAATCACCTACATTTAATTCTACGTGTTCATTTATATGTAATTGCTTGTACTACATTCTCGCATAAAATGAATTGTGCAATTATCTTCCACAAGGTAACGACAAGGATATTCAGGCTTAAATAAATTTCCATACGAAATTCTACAATGACATCAGACTTTACCTTAAACATCTGATTTAAATAATATTTAACTACATAACACTAATAATTTATTTATGTTTTTTTTTGTTCCAGATTTAGCGGCGCTACGACAATTATTGGATAGCGAAACTGGCGGCACGACTTGTCCAAGTTGTAATATGCCCTTTGATAAGGGTAAAAAGAGAAAGTTGATTGACACGTGCGGTCATGAACGGTGCTATTCCTGCATGTTCAGAAACGAAGCTTGCCCTATATGTGCCAGAAAAAGTCAAGGGAGGAGGCAAGTCATGGAGAGGTATACACCATCACCACAGCGACAAGTCGATCAGGAGTGGCAGTCACCGACACGGCTTCCAAAACCACCGAAACAACCATCGAGTCTAGCTCAAAGTTGTCCCACACCACCGCACACGAGGAGAAGATTCTTTCTGAGTCCCAAATCATTACGGAGTCCTTTTGGCCAACGTAGCAGTCGCCATTCACATGAAAACCACGTGCCTCTTTCTGGTAAGCTATTATCGCACGCCATCTTTTCATTTGCATACCTGTGGGACCACGGTGGCCTCCGTATTGCATTGCGTTGCGTAAGCCCTAAACACGCAATGCACTTTACTCCATTAATATATTGGACCGACTAAAATTTCATTCACTAAGCCTCTCACTTTTCGAATAGATTCTTTTATGAACATAGAAACGAGGATTCCTCGAGACGTAAATAATGGTGAATGACAATTGCGCCTAGCCCACGCGTCCCCGCCGGATGTACGTAGGGGGTTCCGCAAGGGACCGGTTGTCTGCCTTGCGTATTTATTACTTTAGGTACAGATCAGACTTTTGCAATCCTGCCCGCGCAGACAGCGGGCCGGCGAACATTATCACACTATCTGGTACATTTTCGATTTCCATTAATTACATCATTCCGGTCCCGTCGAAATATAAAGCAGTTTGATCACAGCTGCATGCTCAATAAATTATAGTTTAAATTCAATACAACACTTGCTCGGGTGCTACTGTTCTTAATCAATCGAATAACATTTCTGTTCATAAATGTGTAACAACAATCTTTAACGTATATTTATTTTATTGTCTTCACAATTACAATAAAGTAATGAAAATGCTTACTGCAATATTTTAGTTCAAATAATCAAATAAATGTAGAATTATTTTGTTGGGTATTTTAACAGGATTACCGGAGGAGGGTCCCAGAAGTGCGGCGTGGCCAAGTCTTGTATTCAATAAAATAAGATCGCTGTGGTCCGCTCATTCCTCCGTTCCTCACGGACTCAACCAATTGACAGGCACGGCAACATAATAGTAAAAGTCTATTGAAGGAATGTTGATCGATAATTTTGTTTCTAAAACATCAAAAAAGTATAAATTAACATGAAAGAAAATTAATTAAATAAATCATGATTAATCACTTTAAAAATGTAAAGTTTCTTAAATAAGATATACGACGTCAAAGTCGAGCTCTACAATGTTCTAATTATTTATGTGCAAAACAAATACCTCTGTCGGTATTCGATCCACATTCCTTCGAGCCCAATCGGGCACGGCCGCTCGATTTTTGCACATCTTTTTGCCTGTTTGCATTTGCCAGTCGTCTCGGTTATTTGATGCACAGCTTTTTTATCGAAACCAGTTTTTTGTTTGGTTTTACATCTGTGTTTAATTTGCGTGTTTTTATTTTTTTTATTTACAAGCTTACATCTCCATATCTGCGAATGCTAATTTATTCATTGTAACTGTTAACATATCGATATAATTGGCTATCAATAGGTTGTGTAAAATGAACCGACAATTTTATCATTGCTTGTCAGTTACCAACTCTAGAAAGCCTTTCGTTCCTCGCATGATTTGAGGCTTTTGTGATAGAGTTAGAAAGATAAGCTTAAACGCTATGAGAGAGATTTATTTTTTTGGAAATTTATTAAACCTCAAGAGGTTGACAGTTACAGTTTTTCGTATCATCTTTAATATTGCTTCATATTGTTGTTTTATAGAACCTCATATATTTTAAAAATCACTTACGACAGTAATATTACAACTACACTTCATATCACTTGCATAAAATACCTTAAAAACAAAAATTAATTTTATACTTATATTTTTAATACACACCAAATATAAATATATTCCAAAGGCAATTTAAATGTGATTTAACGTGATGACGAAACAAGATGGCTGCTCCTGTCTCGGAGCAATTTTGAATAATGCGTACATAACAAGTAGCCATGTATTGCGTTTAAAGTTAACAAGTTTATCGCTTACGAACATCGTCGCTGGCCATTCGAGGATATTATGGTTAACTTTAGTCGCCTTTCTAACTCCTTTTATACCACAGATTTAGCATACAATATGTTTGCCTAAACTGCTAAAGGTATTATCAAGATTAGGGTTTTAGAGTAAGGTTGTCATTTTCATGTCGGATTTATTGTAAATGAAATCTTGTCGACGGCTTCATCATATATTAATATATAGTTTTACCTGGCATATGAATCTCGTGATTAAGAATATCCTAAACCCAATTTGGTATAGCCTTGTAGTTCCGACAGACAGTCTCAACCTGCGAAGGTGGTGTCTGACTAAGTATTTTTTAAGCACATTCATTTTCAGCATTTGCTGTTTTTGTATTTCCAAGGTCCTTGCCAAGGTTAGTCACCAAGCTCAGCATCTGGCAGGCGGCGGGCGTAAATGCATAAGAGTCTGCTAAATCTTTTTCATATAAATGTTTATATATTACGTTGACCTCAACAAGTTGGATTAGCATTAAAAAATGGTAATGATAAACATAATTAATCTACAAAAAAACTCCTCTACTTAACTAATCTCAAAGTATCTCTTATTTGTTAAGTTATTTACTAAGTTATTTGTCTGTATCTACATTAAATTATTCATAATTAATTTAATTACCGACACTGCCCAGTTACGGTTTAATACATTTGTATAGTATATCATACATTTTATAAATGCTCACAAATGTACAAAATTAGATAACAATTTTTTATTACATCCAAACTGTCGTATTATAACAAAAATATTTAGAAAAAAATAAAATAAAAAATAAACTGTAAAGCTAAAGGAAATAACTATTACATTGAGAGATTTACATAAACTATTTGGCATAATTAAAAGAAAACATAGTGGCTCAGAATCAAGCTGGTATCCAACAAACTTGCATAGAATGCTGATTTATTTCCATGAATACTGATAAATTTATTTTCAAACTAATTCCATTTAAGAATTATTCGTAGTATCCAGATAAAAAGGAAAAGATGTCGATATGGTGCAATTACCAACGAATATAAACGCATGTACGCGTTCCTACCAACTTGTTTCAGTAATGAAATGAGAGGAATGTATTTCCCTCATCGAGACTTATATCTCTATCTTGCAATTTGATTGAGGTATTTAATCCGGCATAATCTGACAAATTGTCGGTCAATAGCATTGTTGTGGGCGAAGGTTGGACGGATTGTTCACGCTGAGTGGGTTTGTCGTTTCGGTTATATAGAACAAGGTGAAAGACGCCCTCACTGCATTGGACCCTCGTGGAGTGTCAATCAGACGATGCAAAATAGTATCGTGATAATTGACTTTAATATAATTCTCGTCACAGTTACCATTTAAAAGATTTTCCAATATTTATTTCACCTACTAAAAGGATCATGATAGTTGATTAAGATGCAATTTTTTTTTTTAGATACTCATATTTTAGAGAAATTGAGTTCTTTGGAAACGACATTAATAAACTCTATACCAATAATACTACATATAGTTAAATAACTATTTAATTTATGTTTGTAAATAATCTTAATCTCATTTTCAAAGTCAAAGGCCATAGGTCTATCCAGCTTCTTGATGATAAGAATTGGAAATAGATGTATTTTCTAGACGATATATAATAAATTCCAATATAATTTTTTAAAACCTTTTCGACCGAGAATAATCTTTCAAATGATTAAATGAATATAAAAGGACGATATACTTAAGACAAAAAGAAATTTACGATTATCAAAATTGTTTTATTTCAGCTTACCCGCCTTTGGAAATAAATAAATAAAACTTATTTCTTAAATAATCAATTAACATTTAACATTGAAAACAATATAAAAATATAGTTTGTTTTCATTTAAATATTATGGGAAGTAATAGAAAAGTAAGACTCTTTTTAGTGTTTTATAAAATGAGTCGTATAAAATCTAGACATTAGTACAATGACATTTATTACGTCATTAAAAAATAACCAACGTTGCAAGTGTTAACACACACGACTTGATATAACGGTACAATTGTCAATGGGAAGAAAAGTCAGAAGGTCAGAAAGCAGCCATTAAAACGAGATGTAGAACTTGCATCATTTAAAACGGACTATAAATGAGGGCAAAGAACACAAGCTAGCGGATTGTCGTATAAAAAAACCGGTTTCAAATTATTATTGTAGTATTTTTCAGTATAATATATATATATAAACTATTTATCTAATATAATCAAATCATTTCTGTGAATGTTAAATCTTTCGATCAAGAGATGGCACTGTATGTACTTGGAATCGCGCTGTCTTGATTTTCTACATTGCAATAATTATAATATTAGATTTTAGTTTCAGTAATAGATATGGGGACTCCATGGTGATGTCAAGGCCTTTATGGCCAAGAGTATTTACTATACGAAAAGTATAATTCCATGTTAGTATATGTTCAACCATGTGAGGATATTATAATTGCAAGTCCAATATTCAGATGTTATCTTATAAATCGTATGACGCGCTCGCTGCCTCTTCCGCTTGTACGCTATGATACTCCGCTCTCCTCTTGTGACGTTCATTGTGTAACATTTCTTTTAACGAAACTTAAAGTGTCACGTCAAACTGCAGACAAGACCTCGTAACCCGTAAAATTTAAGTGGGCAGGTATTGTTCGGACTGTCGATCTTTATTGAGGACTGAGCTATAACGATAACCAATGCAGAACGAACGATTGTTTGAACGAATAATGGAATGAAAGCGTTTTGTACGACATTTAAAGGTTTTTGTTTTTTAATTTCAACCTGATTGAATTGGATTGCTTTATTTGCGATTTTGAATTGTAATAGTTGGAACTATAAAATATTAATTTAATTATTTTATAATTTAACAACTATACTATTTTTAAATAATCTTATTTCTACATAAAATTTATCACGATATAAAAATAGTCCATAAGTATTAATTTGTTTCAAATTGATTAGAAACTTAAAAACATTTTTATTAAAACGACTTTAGGCCAATGCAATAATTAATTATTTTTAGTTGTTTAGAAGTTTCCTAACCTCATAAAATCCAATGCAGTATTCAGACCTATAAAGCTTTGTCAAATGTAATTTTAGCATATATAATAGGTAATACTTTCTGTGACCTTTGAAAACAATAACAGACCCGTCAAGCGTATCAAATAACTGTAGGCACTCACATCGTGTGAGGCCTTGACAGAGCCCGTCCGTCACTCCATCAAACTCGAAACAGCGACTATGTTTGAAATGGTATCACTATAGAATAAGAGGATGTCTATACATGACCTTTACCTTTGAATTTTGGTCAGCTGTAGAAAAATCCGTTAAGATAACGTAGACGTTTCATCATCGTTTAAAATCTGTTCTGATTCAGTAAACCTTAATCCTAAACTTGGCCCTGAATAGTTATTTAAAAAACATTTCACTTCCAAATATTTATCAAATGAATAAGAAAAAAGTGTAAAAAATCCACGAAATTTTTATTTAATGTAAAGTATATTAAACTAAACATTCCAACATTCTAAGTCACTCCATCAATTGCATATCATCATATTCCTAATGATGCTAGATGTGTTCAATTAGTTCTATTTAAATAACTCGAACTCCATTTATGCCATTTATAGTAGATTCTGTGTTCTTTGACTCAAAATATTATATAACATTTGTAACTGACAATTGAATTATACAATGTGATGTGACTATTGCCATGGACGTTGTACTTTTAAATGACTTTTGCACCTATTTTTTTGTATTTATCAAGAATAAATACAAAATGTCAATACTCCAATATCTTCCGACACAGTTAATGGTTCAGCAAAAATAACACAGGTACATACACAAGTTTTAAAGTCACCATTTTTAAAATATAGAACACTATTGAAGAATTTTTCCAGTAGTATCGCGTCTGTGTAGTAATGTACCTAACATTACTACACAGACGCGTGGCATTGCATATCTTAGCAAAGTAATGGTGTAATATTCAGGATTAATTTCAATTCAATTTCCTATGTGTAATAACAATACACGAATGCTTTGTTGTATTCATAATTCTATCGTAATAAAATTAATCAAATCATAATTGATATAAAACTTCCATTTCAATTTAATATATTGCTTTACATACCCGATGAAGATTGATTACGTATTGAAATGTAATACAAACTATTGAAATAATAATTAAAGAAAACAATATAAAATTTAGTTTTTTTTTAATAATTCCTTATTAGTGTATATTATAATTTTAATTTCTTTCCTTACGAGATATTTGCTTGGCAATTGGAAAGTTTCGTTGCCTTTCCACTGCTACAGATCGTCTTGATAATTGCCACCCTAACCCGTGAATCTCGAACGGGATCTCGTCATAATAAGCTTCGGGATTGGTCCCGAAAAATTACTCGCTGTATCGCAAGATCGGGTTTGCGTTCCTAATCATAATAACATACGCAAATTTGAATTTCGAAATTAACTAAAAAAAGAAATTATACATATATTTCTAAACATATTTTGAAATGAAACAATATGTCTCATGTTTCACTTTACCGTTTCCACCATTTTATGCAAACGCTGCGTGGAAAATAGAATATTATACTCATATTTTAAATAAATTCTGTTAATTCAAATACAAAATCAGATTTTCAAGATTGTATATATTACCGTTACCTTTAATTACCTTTAACTCGCCTTAAATATAATTCATTGAGAACCACAAATTTAAATGTTCCGCTCGACGACTCCGGTTACAATGGTTAGTTAATCTTTATAATTATAGTATTATATTTCATCGATTTTACGCGGCCCGTGTGATTTGATATTACATATTATCTTATTTTTCATATAAAGTAATAACACGTTAACGTTCTTATTAAACACAATACACATTAGCTTCGATGAAAAAGTATAACTGAGTAACTTGCTTTTTAGACTTATCTATTTAAACAATTGAAAAATATTGATGGTTTATATGAAAGTCTAATGCAGATGTTTAAAGATCATCTAAATTATTTTACAAACAGTATCTGGGTCGATTGTTTGCCTTATTAATATTCTAAAAAATAATATTTACAGCAATCACCACCATATTGCATCAATACCAGCTGACATGTGTATGATGGGTCTAATTTTTTGCCTGCATATTATTTAATATATATTAGAAACATTTTTAATATTGAACGCATTCAAAAACCATTCCTCTTCAATATCGTAGGGCATTCCAGTAGTCCATATTAATATATGTATATTCGGAAACTGTCTGTTGCGTTTTCAAGGCTTAAACTACTGGACCAATTTAATGATTTAATAGATTTTATTAAACATTTAAATATTTACGATCCGTTATGAACTTTGTTCAAAACAGTGTATTCAAGTGATTATAATACATCTATTTTAAACAGTAATATATATCCTTAGTTATTTTAATGTTTGTCTTTGTTACAAATACTATCGCAATCTTTATACAGTTGACTTCCAGTTTACACTTGACGTGGTCACGAACAAACTGACCCACATACAGCGAGACATTTATTTGAATAATATCATTAGCATTATGAGACGTTAAAACGTTGTATATAATAATATTAATTAAAAATATTACGACAGTTTTATTGAAACTATTCGAAATGTTTTTTGTAAAATATAAATAAAACGTTATAAATAGAGTCGCTTCAATATTTTGTTTCGATTTTATAAACCATTGAAGCTTATCATCAACTATGTTAACAATAAAATAAGTCGTTATTATTTTCTACGATTCTGGCCATGGTGGCTGGTCTCGACGGCGACTAGTCAACTACTCAGGATCTTAACTATACTACATCTTAGAATTACTTGACAGATAATCACAATAACTTTATATAGATCCAACCCAAGACTTTAATTCAGTATCTCGGGGTCTGCAGCCGGTTAACTAGTCACTAGACCAAAAGAGTTATTTCTATGATATATTTTGATGCATAAAATACATAAATATATAGGTCACCTGATGATAAGTGGTTACCACTGACCCATAGACATTTGCGCCATATAAATATTAACCATTCCTATCTACATTGGTGGTGGTTACACTGGCTCACTCAACCTTCATACCTAAAGTCAAAAATACTTGTACTGCTGTATAACGGTAGAATGTTTGATGAGTAGGTGGTACCTAAACAAAAAAAACTTTAAACTTAAATAGGTCTTTATTACTTAGTAAAATAACAATAGTTGCATTTCCTACTGTACGATACTATATTCACTAACTAATATTAAGTACAATGATTTAGTTAAAGAGCGTTTTAATGTCTCGAGTTAACTTTCTACAGCGAATAATTCGAATGTCGCCGTACAATTATTATTCTAATTATACGTTTAATTTGAATCATGACTACGAATGTTTCGTTGATTCACGAAAACCATAAATTATGCGAGCAATTTCTCAAGTCTCACGACCTGTGCTCTCTCTTACTAATATATATAATATAAATATATAGAAAAGGATAGATAAACTACGTCTTTAACATTAAATAGTGAAAAACTATATTTATAATTTTTAGTTGCTTCACTATATTATTATATTATACACTATACTTTACTTTATACTTTATTGTATACCCCAAGAGAAAAAAAATACAAAACATGGAAACGGCCCAAATAAAAGTAGCATACGTTTTTGGCCACTTTAACACTACATAGCGATCTCTTCCAGGCAACCAACGGTGTAAGTGATGACTCATAGGATCTCTTATCTAATATAAGTTAAAAACTAAGAATATAAATATTCTTTAAATTATAAAACAAAATATATGTTTGAAGTTTATATTTTGTATGATAAGTAATATTTAAAAACTAAATCTATACCTATCTATAATTCTCTATTTTATTAGGTATAAGAATAATGAAATATAGAATATATAAAATAAACATAATCAATTGTTCTGCAAAATATATCAAACATTTAGGAACATTTTCTTTTTTTTAATTTTGGCTTTTATTTGTGCCGAGAGGATTTAGGAACATTACAGCCTGGCATCATTGTATTGGCATTCGAAAGAAAAAGATAAAGCATTATTTAACTAATTACCCCCTAAATAACATTTATAAGTACAGCCGTTTATGTTTGAAATTTTGATAATATGTCGAACACTTTCCCATGAACAATCGGTCAAAGGAAATCGTTTAACAATGGATGTACAGTCCGTTCCCCATCGACTGAAGCCATGAAATTGTCGTTGGCAATTTTATTGTTTTGTTTTGGTTATCCAGTAGTGTTTCTATTACATAATTTTAAAATTATATTTATTGTAAATATTTCGAATATTACTGTTTTTTTTTTTATTTATTGTTATATTTATAGCGTAGTATTTATATATTTATATAAAAAAATTCAAACTATTTGTCACTTTTTAATATTTTTTTAATACATTTCTATTAGTACCCTGTTAGCATAATATACACAAACACAAGAAATAGTTCAACTGATGACGTTGTTATTTAAACAACAAATGCTTAAATATACCCAATATAATACGCAAGTTGCTTCCAAAAAATGTCTAATAATATTTACTTGCATACTAAGGCTTCAAATTCAACGAATAGTATTACAATTTATGTGCGTTTTTAAGTGTATGCGTGTGTGCTTTTGTATATATACATATATATATATTTGATTTATTTAAAATATAAGATCTGCGATCAAAAACAGCTTGTATGCGGTCGTTATGATTCTCAAAATATTTTATTTTGTTTACCTTAATCTAAACCAATAATGAAATTATGGTTTCAAAGAAAACTTTATTGTTATATCGACTTCATTTTAAATCTTATATTTCAGTACCATTTTTAAAGTATAATATCTTAAATCTTAATTACAAAACAAAAGTTTATCAGTCAGTTTCGCTTGCTCGTTTTATCTGCATCTGTATCGTATTTTCCGTGGCCATACATGGTATCGTATTAAAATGGCAGAACTACGTTCAGTTCCCACATAAACAGGTGCACGTCTCGTCTTACACCGCAGACTCCGACAAAATCATCCCAAACTTTTATGGACGAGTGCTTTTTTTTAATTTAACGGTCTACAGGTTTCATCGGAATATTGAATAGGGATATGATAAAACTGGTTTACACAAATTTCGTATCCACACTTAAAAATAATTATATCAAGGATTCATTGTATACAATAATACACCTACTATGATGTATCGTTAAACGTTTCTTTTAATTTTTCATAATATTATGTGATTTAGAGACAAATTTTAAACGAGCAAATTTTTTTATATAGTATAAACCAATGTATAAATAAAAATAATAGCAATGGAGATAGGTCCGAAATCGGACCTCACTTGTCACTTTCACCCGGCGGTAGGGATTTGTGCAATCCCACCTGAGTACCCACTCGCTAATTACTTTACTGCCAAGGATCAATACACTGACTTCTCATGTCCCGGTTTTAATGGAATGGACGGTATATAGATGGATTATACTTGTTGCATTGTCAGTGACTAAAAATATTTTATTCCAAATAAAATATAAAAACTTATATAAATCACCGTTTATTTTATTATGCTGTATTTGTTAACTATAACAACAGCGAAAATAACTTTATAGAACACTTTAATTTATTATTATAGTTTAGTTCTTGCAAACTTTAGCGCACAGTAGATAAAATATCATGTTCTCTCTCATATTGTTGATAAGAAAGTAAGCATAACTTAATAAATACTGTGGGAATCGTTGGCTACAATATCTCATAATCCATGTGAATGTACAACCACTTCCGCATTTTTTTCATCTTATAATTATACAGTCAATAAAAGGTTACATTTTTATAAAAGTTGCCCTCTAAGAAAGTTAAAGGTTATTGAACTTTATTTGCGTGACGGCAGCACGATAAAGTCTTTTTATGATATTTGTAGGCGGGCAAATGGGCCACCTTATGATAATTGGTCACGACCGCCCATATACATTGGCGCCGTAAGAAATATTAACCATTCCTTAACAATGCGCCACCAATATTTGGAGCTAAGTTGCTATAACCCTTGTGCTTGTAGTTACACTAGCACCCTTCAGAACGAAACACAACAATAATAAGCATTGCTTATTGGTGTTAGAACCTATGATACGTGTGCTTCCCTACACGGGCTTGCCCAAAGCCGTTACCATTACAGTCAAGTAAAACTGCATTTTTTATTAATATGCAATTATATTGACCGCATCAAACTATCCAATTTATTTATTAACACGAGTAAAAGTAATCCAGATAAATTCTTATACCGGTACGTCTAATTAGAAGTTGTAAATAAATACTTATAAACGGCGTTGAAGCCATTTATAGCTTTTAAGTGTATTCTATAATTTATTTGCCATATTTATTTAATTGTGATGTTTCTTACTTCACAACTAAGACATACCAACGACCCGTCACTGGAAATCTACTTGAATATCTTTATTCCGTTGCAATTATAGTAGCTTTACAGAGATTCTTGCGCAGCTTTCGGTATAAAATATTTTCAAACTAAATTATATTATATTGTTTACTATTGAAAATGACATGAAACAAACTGTTATACATATATATATATATTATAAATATCAATAATAATGAAACTGTATTTTATTGTAAATAAATTATTATTTCGATGACCTGTATACAAATAGGTATTGCAATTCGATAGTTGCATGATTTTATTTGCAAATTTGGTTCATTTGTGTTGCTAGTCTCACATAATTATATTTTGAGCATGGGGTGTTGATTTATGAAAAAAAATGTAATATACACGCCACATATTATTTTACAGTTTTTCTATTTAATTTCATATACGTCGTAGTTAAAGTTAATAAAATATATAAAGTGTTGTATAAATACGCCTTAAATGTTTTATATTGTTACATAATACACATTACAAATACAGCACCAGCATGGAATGTGAGTGATGCATGTCATCGACATCAAATATCTTGAAATAACGTGTAAAATATTTTTCAGATGATGAAGGCGGTCATATCAAGCAAGGATACGAGTCAAGGCGTCAGAATGATCTCTATATGCGTTTGGGTTTGTTGCTGGGGGAGCGACGCGGATCCCGGAACAAATCCCGTGATAGTTGCACGTCACTGGCCTCCTTAGACGCTCAAACTTTGGCATCGCATAACACAAGTCCTGTGAGTTTATTTTGTTTATATACACACATACACAGACAAATACACGTACACGTATATCAGCACACGTAAAAGTGTAGTAAGTAGGTCGCATTCAATTATATTTATCTAATTATTTCCAAGTGATGTACGTTTACCCACTCTTGTTCCGATAACTGATTCCGTCGATTAATATTGACAGCAGCTTATAGTTAAACTAATCTAATAAAATTTAATTCTAATTAGTCCACAATAGTAGACATTGATTTATACAACTAATCGATGTACCAGTATTAAAATCTCAAGGAGCAGCTACCATACACTTTTGCCAATAACAATCTTATCAGAGTTTTGTTTTAAGGTATCAACGCTAACGGGTTCATCAGAAGTGGATGCAGCAACTCCTATTGGCAGAGACTCTCTCGGCTCCCTCGCGTCCATGTCCTTGTCGGCCGCTAGCAACTGTTCGTCATCCAGTCCTGGCAGCAGAAGGCACTCTGTTAATGGTTCGTTGATATAAAATTTAATAGACTTTTTTTTCAGGAAGGTTATATAAAATAAGTTCCATAGCTAGCGGATTTCTTAAAAAATGTTTGTTAAGTCGTGTTGGATTGTCATCCCTACTATGAGAGTGAAGGGTAGAGTGCTCATGTATACAAAGTACACCCGTGCCTCTTATCTATCAACCGCGTACTGCGTTGTCTTTGCTTTGACATCAAATAGTTAAATTTAAATCATACCAACAATACATTACAATTTCCTTGCATAATTGTATGTATATTAATATAATATAACTCACCTTCCTGTATTTATACATCTGGATTTATAATTTGACCATACCAATTTTTCAAAGTAATATTTATTAATTCCATAATGTTTTTATTTTCAGCGTTGCAAAATGGTCGGGAAGAATTGACACGGATGTCGAGCGGCTTCTTTAAAAACAGGAAGACAGCGGCCAGACGGTCAGCTCGGGTCAGCAGTAAGCAATCTACTACATCTTCAGAATTGAAGAAAGGTACTAAAAATATTGATTACTTATATTAAACAAAAAATAAATATAATTTTTATAAAAATATCAATAATTTATTCGAAGTTTATTTCAAAGTACATTAATCAGAAGTATGAAAGACAAATGATAATTCCGGGTAAAGTTGTTTTAATGCATTGTTTTTTTTTTCATTAATATAGTTCACCCCACACCTCAACTGACTCTACGACCATTATTCTTTGAAGTCCCTTCGAGTGAAAACGAAAATGTCTTTTCTGGAAGACATTGGTTGATAAGAGATATGGAGAAAGCATTGGCGTCGACTTCTTCTGGTAAGATATTTTATATCAGTTAATTTCCTAATTAACAGTAGTTTCAGATTTTAAATTCAAAATCTTCATTACAGGTATACTAATCTCAGGCTGCCCAGGCACAGGAAAGACAGCGTTAATTCTTCAACTCGTGGAATATTCGTGCTTTGGTCGTAAAAGAAACTTCGAATATGAGGAGCTAAGAGAGCAGTCAGATATAAGGGAAGTCTTGCCTGAAGAAGTTGCAGCAGGAATGGTCACTCATCTAGCATCACAAGTCGTCGCATATCATTTCTGTCAGGTATGGCATATTTTATATATCATTCAAATATTTTTTGTTGTTAATAATCAAAGTATATGTATTAACATAAACGTATACAATTATTCGCAGGCCGACAACAATAGCACATGCCTAGTAGGTGAATTCGTCCACTCACTTGCAGCACAACTTTGCCAAGCACCAAGGCTGCAAGCTTACAGAGAATACCTATTGAGTGAACCGCATCTGTTAGCTTGCCTCTCTTTAAAAGAATGCATTGCTGACCCGGATTTGGCTTTCATGAGAGGAATCATAGAACCGCTTATAATTTTGCGAAAGAATGGAAGCATAGATTCAACAAACAGCATAATTCTTGTTGATGGTCTCTGTGAAGCTGAATATCATAGACCAGATCACGGATATACAATCGCTTCTTTTCTAATAAGACACGTTCCTGAAATGCCATCTTGGCTCAAAGTTGTAGCAACTATTAGAACACAATTTCTTGAATTAACGAAACAATTACCATACACAAGACTGGGTTTGGACGAATCAGACAATGTACATAAAGATTTGCTAGAATACTTCAACGCAAGAGTTCAAGCTGCACCCATAATAGAGACAAATATTAAAAGTTCAACGGGAAAAACTGAAGGCGTACATAACTCGGTTATGAAGTTTGCTCAATACGTTCTTCATTTGAGCCAAGGATCTTTCTTGTTCTTAAAACTAATTTTGGATCTTCTTGAAAGGAGTCACATAGTTGTGAAATCAACAAATTACAAAGTTGTACCCATATCACTAGCACAAATATTTTTACTTCAATTCAATTTAAGATTTCCCACCGTACAGTCGTTTGAAAAGGTGACACACATATTAAGTGTTTGCTTAGCTGCCTTATACCCGCTTACTTTGGTAGAAATTTATTATTCGGTCAACTCTTTACTTGTCGACACGTTCTTACCATGGGAAGAATTTTGTCACAGATTTGAAAGTCTTAGCGACTTTCTCGTAAAGCGTATTGATAACACTTATATGTTCTTCCATCCATCGTTCAGGGAGTGGTTAATACGTCGCGATGATAATGAAAGCTCCAAATTTTTGTGTGACTTAAGAGCTGGACATTGTGGTATTGCCTTTAGACTATCAAGGGTACAGGCTCCTTTAGACCCAGAGAAATCTATGGAATTAGGACATCACATTCTTAAAGCTCATATGTACAGAAACATGGGCCCGGCACAATTAGGGTTATGTCCTCGAGATTTGCAAGCCAATATGGTCGCTACGAGTTCTGCAAATGTCGGTGAAGCTGTTGCTAACTTAAGGAATATATATACTCCAAATGTGAAGGTTTCACGTCTAATGCTATTAGCAGGAGGGTCGCCAAATCAGATAACAGATTGTCTTGGAAATGCGCCGTTATTGTGCATGTATGCTTATCAAGGAATTATATCAATGGTTGGATTACTCATCGAATTCGGAGCTGATCTGGAAATGACAAACTCTCAAGGGTGTTCAGCTTTATCATTAGCATGTCAAAGAGGTCACACTGATGTCGCTAGAATGTTAATAGCATCAGGTAAGGAGATGAAACTATTTTATCGTTTATACTAAAATCCGTTTTATAAGACATTCATAAAGTTAATTTTTTAAATTTATATTACAGGTGCTTCACTAAGTCACACCGATACAGCAGAACAGACTCCGCTTGTACATGCAGCTAAAAATGGTCATCGAGATACCGTAATATATCTCTTGGGATGCCAGACAGGAAAAGAGGACAGGAATTCAATAGAAATAGATGAGGACAATATTGAACAATTAGTGCCTGGTTCTAGACATGCTCTAATAGCCGCTGCTCAAAATGGGCATTTAGATATAGTAGAATATCTTTTGGATACAGCAGAGTTAATTGTAAGTGTCACAATAATTTTATCAACATGTTCAATGAATATTCTTAGAACATATATTATATTAGTAGTTATATGCCATCAACATCTCCAGAACCACTTTTCAAGTCCATGAAGTGACTTCATTATGTTCAAAATTATTCATCTTAATTATATTTTACAGCCTGACGGTATCTGCCCTGTAACCGGTGAGACCGCTCTAACAGCAGCTTGCTCTACTGGGAACGCTGCTATCGCTGATGCTCTTCTCATCCGAGGAGCAACACCATACTCTTTAAACGCAAGACAAATGTCTCCCTTAGCTTTAGCTTCGAAGAACGGCAGAACAGCTTTGGTACTGAGATTATTAGATTCAGGGGCAGACGTGATGGGATCTGGAGGAAAGAACCCTCTAATATTGGCAGCGGCTGAAGGTCATGCTGAGGTCGTAGAAATGCTTTTAGAACATTGTAAGTTTAAATTTTTTATTAACATTTAATTTCACATTTGATGAACATTGCTTTTTTACATTCAAATCATATTTACAGGATGAGAGATATGTAACTTATTTTATTTTTTCCTTAGGTGCTGATCCAGATGCAGTTGATGCTGATGGTATATCGCCACTAGGGTGGGCAAGTCTACGATCAAGAATACCGACAATACAAGTGTTATTAGACAAAGGAGCTACAATCGGTGAGTAAATTGATTTTATCAGATGTGAATAATAACATAAATGTAATAATGTTTCTGTAATCATAAAATATACCTTATTAAATTACTATACTTTATATTTTTAATATTATAGATCAACCAGATGGAAGCGGAAGAACACCACTAGGCCTCGCTTGTGGAGGTCCAGCTGAATTAGTAGAACTCTTGTTAGAACGCGGAGCATCTCTGGAGAGAGTCGATCATAGCGGACTGAGACCTTTAGACAGAGCTATTGGACAACGGAATGTTCCTGTAAGTAATATAACATTTTCGTAAATTCCAACAGTTTTTAAAGTCATAAGACTAACAGTGCTTACAGCACTTAGATAAGACTCATAGATATAAGTGCTCACATTAAATCTATATTTCATTATATTGTTTTACTATATTTATTACAAATTTGTTAAATTTCTAGGTGGTCAATTGCTTTTTGAGAAAAGGGGCTAAACTCGGTCCCACGACATGGGTAATGGCAACAGGCAAACCAGAATTTATGTAAGTTGTCATTTTATTCGTCATTTTATACAACACAAATTATTAAATGAAGTTGTTATTTCAAAATGAATTTTAGTTACGTTCTGAATGTTAATTAATTAATTACACTTTTCTATTGTCTTAAAATATTCATATCCATGATTTTGTTTAATACTAATATATACTAATAATATATTTAATTAAACAATTTCAGGCTAATACTCCTAAACAAGTTGCTTGAAGACGGGAACATGCTGTACCGTAAGAACCGTCCGTCCGAAGCCGCTCACCGCTACCACTACGCACTCAAGAAGATCAATCCGCTCATCAGCGACGAGGGCCTAACGACGCCTTCAACTCAACCTGTTCCACACGAACACGTGTCTGCCTTCGTGCAATTAAAAACGAACCTCTTGCTGAACATGTCTAGGTGTAAGAGGAAACTTAATGTGAGTATCGTCTAAATAAATTCAACTAAACGATAAATATAAAGACGATACAAACCTGCGACACTAGTAAATAGATCTGCAAACTAAAACAATTATATACGTAGATTATTCATATACGTATATGTTTAAGAAAATCAACTACTAAGCTTTAATCTATTGAAATACTTATGCAATTAAAATGGATGCACCAAATATATTTTTTGATTGATTATATAGATTTAAGAATGAATAATGAGAATCATTGAATCGACAGGAACCCTCGGAGGCGTTGGACTTGGCGGCGCGCGCGTCCGTGTTGCGGCCCAACGCGTTCGAGTGCTCGTACGCGATGGCTCGGGCCATCTTGGCCCTCAACAAGCCGTCCGACGCCTTGCCGCACGCGCGACGAGCCTTGCTCCTCGCACCTTCCACGGATATGTCTGCCATGAGGACTCTGAAAGCCCTCCAGCAGGAGATCCTTACTAGGATCAATACTGGGACCCACAATCTAAACGCCGATACGCGATCGATGAGAAACTATGATAGCATAAGTCTAAACATGCCGTAAACTTCTCCTCCGCTCCGATAACGTACAGATTGATCAACTTATATAAACTTTTTCATTATATAAAGACTTGATACTACAGTGACGTTTGTATTGGCTCCGATGTTCCTTAATGATGTGGTAAATAATTCGATAGTAAAATTTTGTGATTGTTGCATTTAGGTTTTGATTTACGTGATTTAAAAATTGAAAATAAAAATAAAAATGTATGTCCGTATTGTGAATATCGTTCGTTTGTTGAACTATATATGTATGTATAAGTCTTATACAATTCGTATTGAATCCCGTTGCGTGAAATATATTATATGCTTGTATAATTTACTTATTTTAAATAATAATATTTCGTTTCATATTTCTTTGTGTATATGTAAGATCTATTATTATTAGTGCTGGCACATTCATGTTAGCGTAAGTGCGATTAAAAAGTTGTTTTTTTTTTTTTTTAAACAACCATAGCTGTTGAGTTTTCTCAAATTTTAGTTTTAGTTTCATACTAGGCAATAACAGAATTATCTCGATCAAAATGTTTCTGTAAATAAGTATTATTTCTAATTGTATCTTAATACATGGAAATGTATAGTTTAGAAATTTTAGTTTTTATCGACTCGAATATATAAAACCTAAAATTTTGGCTTGCCTTATGTTATCTGTCTTATTTTTCGTAACTCATTTATTTGATTTTAAATTTGATTTTGAAATATGGAATTACATATACGTAAGTTATTAGAATGAACTTAAAGTAAACGTTATTATTAGTATTTTTTGTTATTATTGTTAAAAAAATAGTCTTGAGTAAAACTCGCATGCCCATTTTCTTGCTTTATTTTAATTTATTACTTATATTTTAGATAAAAAACTTATAAACAAATAAAAGCTTAATGTATTGAAAAAACAAAATGGTATCAAAATTAATATCTTGTGTGGTTTTGATTGTAACTATTATATAGCGTGTTTTAATTATTTATTTTACGGATGAAATTACAATATATTTTATCGAATTTTAATCATATTCGATTTCGACGGAATTTTTGAAATCGAAGTTTTATAAAACTTCTTTATGTTTTTTGAAACTATCTACAATAAACCAATATTTTCGAAATTGATAAGACTGAAAAAAAATTGCAGACCCACATTGCTACAGATTCTTGTAATAAAATGTAGGATTTTAAGAATAATTATAAGTACAATAGTTTCTGTGACAGTATATAATAACTATAAATACACATATTGCTTCGAAAGTTTGTTTTATTATTTTATAGAACTTTAAGACATTTAAATAAAACAAATATGAATACCATGTTTGCAAAATATAACGAATTTCACTAAATAAGGAGTGAAGGCTACTTAAAACAATTTGATATTTATAAAATTTTATTCTAAAAAATATAAATCACTTAAACATTCTTGACATCCGTATCTCTTTCAATCTTATTAATCTAATTGTACATTATTTCTAAGTATTACATAAGCAAACCTATACTTTTCAGGTTATTATCTAAAAACATCGTGTTTATCGCATAATCAAATCTCTAGTCAATTTAAAGTAGTCATTTATCTTTATCTCATAAAATGTATACGTTAGAAAAAGATAGCGATATTTTTGTAGATCACGATCTGAAAATGCCATCATTATGAAGGGAATTTATAAAAACCGGACCTTCAGTCGTTCGAGCGTACACTGGTTGAATAACTAAAATTTTCTCTGTTGGTTTTACATCTATCACTTTTACTGGGGGAACGTTTCCACCAGCAAAAATTCCAAAATCATACATAGGAGTTCTTTTCGTTAGAGTTATTCGATTTTTTTTCGAGTAGTCTTCTGACGTGGAAAGTCTTCGTTTAAATGTATCCAAATCCGACAATTTTCTTATTTTTTTCATGAGACCTGTACACTTTTCGTCGTTTTTAAATTTTAAATATGGACAACTCTGAAATAACCAATTAATTTAAAATTAATCGGAGCATTGATAAATAATTGAGTTTCGTTATTAACAAAATCATTAAATATCAATAGGTTATTACAACCAAAACAGCAGTAAAGCCAAATAAACAACATTCGACATCGAATTAGTGCGATGTCATTGGTCGACAGCTGTAATTATCTATAATATTCATTATGTATTTAAGTAATAAAAGCGATTTAAACATCTACGAAACTGTTATCGGAACTTTGGAAGTAAAAATTAAAGTGGATATAAGTAGTTAAGTGAAATAGTGTATTATAAATAAATATACATCAATCAAGAACTGTTCGTAGTGCCCAATAAAGTTGAGCTACTAGATCAAATCTCATGGAATACGAAATGTAAGGTTTGTTTATCTTCGATCCTTTTTGAATTAGAAAAGGCTATATGTATTATGTTACGTCACGCATATAATTATTAATAGGTTTTCATTGAGTAATAATAATAATATATATTAGCAATGTCATGACGTCGGTGAGTTGTTGTGTATCTTTGTGATAGGATCATTATCATAGAACAATAAAAAATCTACAAATCTCTATACATTTGGCACAAGTAGATTTGATTAAACAAAATACTTCTTCTGTCATAATAAAAACATTCTACACCAAACTTCATTGGAGCAGCGTGACTTTTACTATTATTGACTTATATCCAATTTTAACAGCCCAGTAATTTATTAAAAAATATTAAAACCTTAGTTATCTAAAAACTCTTTTTCAAATTATCCTCTTAATGTTGAGAATTAGTAGAACAAATTCAAACAACACATATAAGATGACAGCTACAAAACTTACCGTAAACATAGAATCGATTAAATTTAGCAGTTTTTTAGAAGTACTACAATGGTCCCTGTATAAAGGTGCTGTATCAAAAACATTTTTGTACATATCTTCAAATAGGGGAGGAAAATCTCCCGAGTACAACCTGATACTGTTTCTCATCTTAAAACGATCAATAAAACCGTATTTATTTAGAACATCCATCTTCTTGAGAAGACACGTCGATGATTTTGTGGAATGTTTACACTGAAAATTTTGAACATTAATAACCTTTTTGAATGGAGAGTGAACCAATGTAACACCAGATACTGCGGGTACAGGCACATACACAACGTGTTGGTGGCGCACTATATGTAAACGATGGTTAATATTTCATAATGTATTTGGTAAATAGAAAGCTTATACTTAAGCAATTACTAAAACACTTTGTTCAAATAAAAAATACTTACATTCACAACCTCGCTCCAAATTTTACTCTTAGCAGCTGGTTCTGGGACGTAATCTAGTTTGTAGATCATGTTAACTCCACATTCAGAACTAATTTTTGAAGGTATGAAATTGGGTACGTCGCAGAATTGACGACGATGTCTCTGAATAATTTAATTTAAAATAATTAGCAATAGGAGCTGCTATTGGTCACTTGGACAAAATACATGGATGGCTTATTTGTTAAAGTAATTATTGAAAATACATGTAAATTGGAATCATCTTCAACTTTAAACAACTATTCAGATAATATAAAAGTCGATTTCAGAGATAAGGTTTCAACTTCAAGCCGTAATACTTGAAGTATTTATGAAAATAATATTAAAGTTTTGCAAACAATCTAAGTAGTCGCAATCAGGGACATATTTAGTGAAGAAAAAAGACGTATAATTATGATACTTCTTTACATCAGACATAAGTTTTTTTCTTAAACCAAGATTTTATATGGCAGTTCACATTACTTACATCGCTGGATAATATTGTGACCATTCCCAAGTTCAGATCTTAATCAGTTAAGTAAAACTGGTTACACTTTTATTTTCAAAAGCAAGATGTGACGATAAAGGTCCACATATTTTTTAACCTAACAAAATAACCACTAAAAGAAAATTCGCAAAGTAATACCAGAGAATGTAGTGCCTTTAATTATTATTATACACATGCTCTTTTGCAGTTTTACGCTTTTAATTTAGACTATTGACGTGACAAGCTGTTATAATTCCTAATAGAAATATTATTTTAAATCATTTTAAAATACACACCTGTGCATGAAATAAAATTAGTAATTAAGCACTGTCGATTATTTCAAGAATTATCAAACTAACTTAAGATAAAATTATAAGTATTGAACCCATGACAAACTTGATACAAACTTACTGGTCTATATTTTGAAGAGCTTATTTGACAAATCACTCCTTCTTTCACTGAAGTGGAATGTCTGAAAATCAGAGAATTAATTACAACTTATTATTTAATGCAATTGTACTTGTCTTACGTTGTTATTGGTTAAGAAATTAAATATATATTTCAATTATTTTAAACTAACACTTACTTGCAAGAATCGTTACTATTTACAACGGGACAATTCTGAAACAAAAGTTTATTTAAGTTCTTTTCTATTCTCTAAATTATTTAACATCCTCAATGTATAACAATAATCTATACTAATATTAAATAGGTACAATTTGTTTCTTTGTATGTAGACGTTAATCTGCGAAACTTTACACAATTTTTAGTACAGTTTTTCTTACTGGTAGAAAGCTTAATTATTCCTAAGTGCTAAAAAGGGTATAAATTAAATTAATATCGAATAATTTTGTTTAGTAATTAGTTAATAATAGAATTTTATTAATAAAATTAGTATATTATATCCCTTTTATTGAGCTTCCAATTATGAAAAGTTTCAGGAAGTTAAGGGGTCAATATTCCGTAGGCATAAAGCAGCCGAGGTACCAAGTCCACCCCTGGTAATGACCGATGTGTAATGGTGGCACCTATCTTAAAGGACTTACGCCGAAGCGCCACCACTAGTAAAACTTACAAGTTTTATGATTTAGATCTCGCTTAAAAGCTCAGACATTTAGAAACATACGAAATAATTTATTTGTATTTTGTGGTTGTCTTAACTAAACAACTAGGTTCAACATCTAGGGCTTCATCTAGGTAATCTTTTTGCTTTTATAAGCCTTACCCACTGGTACAGTTCTGTATTTAGACATTGTACTTTTTTTCACTACAAAAAAGGACTATGTCTAAATACAGAACTGGGAAAGCAAAATTATACTAACCAATAAAATCAAAACATTATCGTTGTCGTTCTGAAATTTTCTTATTTTGCTAACACTCAACAATCGCTGCGATTGAGTCGAAACTGGATCTGGATAGAATCGGAAACGTATCATAACAGATACAAAAATTATAGTAGAATTGACCCTGGTCGCTAAATATCTAGCTGTAAACCTTTTTTGATAATAATGAAAATTGAACAAAAATTAGATTTTGTTATTTCCTTGTAACTTACCTCAGTGAGTATATCAAAAGTACACGCCAATATTTTGTTGATTTCACAATCGGCATCATATCCAATTATCGGTTTGTTCAAGCATTGAGTGACAACCCTAGCTTTGGACTTGCTCCATTCCGGATGTATTTTTGTCATGTTATCCAATAACTTCGAAAATGCATCCTTATCCACAACTCCTTCGGATATAATATTTAGCTTACTGAACACGCAGATTTGTTGTTCGCACTAAAAACAATCTCAAAATAGAAGAAAATTACTCTAAATAATCTTATTTATTGAAAGCATTTGTCAACTTACGGATATAGGTACGATTTGAACGTCACTACTTTTAAGAGATCTCTGTGTCTCAGTTGTAGTCATATATTCACTGTTATTTACAATAGTTAATCTGTTGTCGTCATCCCATTTCAGTTTAAAATCACATTCGGATCGCCATTCGTTTCGTATAAAACCATTCATATCACAGCAGTCTAAGGGATCAATCGGCTAAAAAATTTTTTTGACAGAATATGAACAGAATAAAACATGAAAATTACATAATTTAAGGATTAAATAATGAAAAATTAATGATTTCCTAAAAAGAAAAAGCGCGTAAAAATAGTTTATAATTACCTCCTCATATTCATTAAAAATAAAATTATCTATCTTTGGTTTATTTTCAGAATAAGTTGTTGCCAGCGTTGCCTGTAATATATAATTATTTTTATTTTTTTTATTTATTATATATAATATTAACAAATTTTAATAGTGTTTAATTAAAAATAATCATACATAAGGACTATATAACAAATAGTCGATTGAATGTAAGTATATGTTGTTTAGTATGCAGATTTAGCAATTGGGAGCTAGGAAATTGATATCGTGACACTGCTGTGCCGCAAAAGCACGTTAAGATATCGGTCCCGTGTCTGATATCTCTCTGGTTGTATTGGCTTCCCCTTGTATGGATTACATGAGAATTTCGAAACTCAATGTCCTTGTGTTCGTGCACACGTTCCCTGATTTCGTTGCTGTGACTGAAATTCGGGCAAAAGGGCACAATACTATTTTCAAATTACGATTTAGTTACGTAACAAATGTATTAGTTTATACCATCCTAATAAGACCATTTAGTATAACATAAATTACTGAATTCGTGATATTGACTCATGTCAATTCTAATTTTACACAAGGTTTATCTAAATAAACCTTAAGGAATAAACAAATTCTATTGATTAAAGAAATATGAATAAGTTCATTATTTTGTTACTTACCCTTTCTATTGTATGAGATAAGGGATCGTATTTTTTCTGTGTCATAAAAACATGATAGTGGATTAGATTCTTAAAACCGCATTCCTTTAATGTACTGTTGAACATCGAGGGCAACGCGCAGCATTTGTTGTTGAAGTACTTGAAACAAAATATTAAAACTTATTTATCACAATCTACTGATGATGATTAATATCATCAAATATATTTTAATTCACAAGTTTTATGGAGGACATATCATGGAAATGTTTACCAAATATTATGTTTCTGGCTTTCTCAAATTTTAGTTTCTCATCAGAGGAGTCAAAATAAACAAATATTTGCGATGGCGTTCATTATTTTGCGAATAAGTAAACATTTTCGGTTTCAGTCCGTGTGTTATTCACACATTAGTTTTAATTTTTTGCGAATACACCAAACAATAATTGATAAAAACAATGTTATCTGTCTTCAAAGGACAACAACCAACGCCTTTACATTCAAGTAGAATATTGATGTTTTATTTTTACTATGGTGACGAACGATGTCTTAAAAAAATCCTTATTCAAAATATTAGCACCTTCAACTTCCCCTTTCGATCATTCCTTCTGCAAAATTCTTAATTAAAATAAAAATACTTCTCCAATTTAATATTCAAAACCACTTAGGACACAAAAAAAAAACATTTTATTTATCATTATTATTAGTTCAATTCACTTACATTTCTCATAAACATCTCAGGTCTCCTTTCAACAAGTAAATTCTTCTCAAAATCATTATACCGGCTGTAAGAGTACAAAGAATTAAGTAAGACAATCGTATTGGATTGCACGTTTTGGATTAAAGATATTTCATTTTTTTTTTATTACGGAACATGGAAATTAGACATGTTTATTCTAAATTTAAAAAAAAACTAATATTATTGTGGGTTAATACAGAATCAAAATAATGCAAAATTGACAATTGACACAGGGATCTGAGAAATTACTTAGATATTGTCTTTCAATATATTTAATAGTACTTTTTACCTCTGTGAAAACAGGTAAGTAGCGTCAGATACGGCAAGTGATTGAAGTGTCGCGCAGGCATCTTCCTGTTTCCAGTATTCAGCAGGACAATTCTAAACGATATATAAATAATTAAAACGGAACACGACCGAGGAGGACGAAAATTTAACGTTTAAGATATACGAGCTAAACTGAAATCAATTGGACCTACTATGATTTTGAAAACAAAATAAAGAACTAAAAATGGGTATACTAGTTAAAACAAATCAGAACTAATATATTCATCGGCAGCAAGTTCCATCCTAACCCTCAATCATTATATTCGACATTAGCTAAAGTTTTCCGAAGTTAATTAAAAATCTAAACGTACCTTATTTAATTGATCTACAATGCAGTGTATTAACGCTTGTCCAGGGCAAGCTTTACTGTATGTCCTAGGTGTATTTTCATAACAAGCCTCCAATGCAATATCGACTACATTCTGCCAGTCTTCAGGTAGATTACTTCTTAAGAAAATACCGTACTGCTCTTTTGATGGCAAAATAGTCAGATTAAGTTTCTCATTAAAACAGCTCCATTTTTGACACTAATGGAAATAAAATTATACAGTATGTTATTAATATTATAAGCTTGAAAGTATGTCTGTCCTACCCTGTGAGGATCCACTGACAAGATTCTAAATAAAGTTAAAAGGAGAATTATATTGTTATAACATTAGATACATTTTTTGTTATTTTTTTGTGAAAATTAGTACCTATTTAAAACGAAACTAATTCGGAAAAAGCTTTAAATGATATTTACAAATATAAGCGAAATATACTTACCAAGCGGTTACCACCTATATACAATTTTCCGTTGCTTTGAGCGTATACCTAAAAAATAAACCACAAAAAAATACTTTTATGTACCTAATTTATAATACATATATGTATCACTAAGATCTTTATACTGTTGAGGTATTAAGATCTTATTGATGAGTTTAATGATGAAATAAATGAAAAAGAGATCTTGTAATGTTCGTGCCATGTTAACCACCGATACGTTACATAAAATTGTAGGTATTTAAAATGTTGGAAAGCGGTAACTTTACTGAGTTCCTTGATGGTTCTTCGCGATAGAATCTACATAATTTGGCACCAATGGTATATCAACATTTAATATAATTCAGTAAAACGACGATTCAAGGTGCTTATAAAAGCCTACTTTGATAAAGTATATTTCATTTTATTTGATTCCTAGAACGATTAATTAAATGGTTTATGATTGTTAGGAATATTTCAAATTAGTAAAAAGTAGTAAAACTGACTATGTCAAAACTATTTTCTATTATATTTTAGAGTAGGCTAGAAGGCGTATGGGTAGGGTCTATATCGGAGGACTTTGTAATAATATTTAAAATATATCGTACTTAATAATTTAACAAGATAATAACTTAATAGTGATAAGAATACTATGACCTCGATTATTCCTTCATCATCATGATTCAGTCAAACGCATTTCACTGCTTAACAAAGACCTCTCCGATGATCCCGTACAAAGATCTCTCTGATCTCCTGGTCACGGAATATATCAAGAGCATTTGATTGTACGGCACATGAAACTTTATATAGGTACTTAAGTTTCAAGATTTTTACTTTAGTAAAGAAGTTGAATGAAATATTCTGTTCGTACCTTAGTACGAATAATGACCGATTAAATAGCATCAATAATAGGTATTTATCTAATTTGAAAACAAACAAATTATTTACCTTTCATATCACATTTATTTGTGACGATAATTACGTCTACTATACAATATACAAGTCGTGTTGTTGTACTATAGTACATATGTTTATATTTCTTTGGGTTGGCGCTTGGAACAGAGAAACGTTAACTGATATAAAAGTTCAGGACATTTGCAATCTCGGAATTTGAGCTTCAGTGTGTGCAAAGTCCAGGGCATAGTTAACCACTAACTATCAAGTTTCTCATTCTCCTCCATTCATAATTAAAAACAACAATACTTTTGTTCTGTTAATTAATCATGAAAGATATACAAATTCAAAATTAAAGTATAACATACTAGCCGACTTCGTATGGGTAAAATAATACGTACAAATTGTCATGGTTCTAAATTAAAAAAAAAACGACCATCTTAAAATTGAAATTTCCAATAATTCTATATTAGAGCATGCTTATGTTGTAAAATAAACCAAATTTAAACTGTCTAGGCTCAGTGGTTTTAGCTGTGATTTGATTGTCAGTTAGAGCAAACAATTTTATATTTAGGTATATAAAACTTTAGGGAGCATATTTGAAAGTCAATTTTATAAGATTTTTAAAACAAATTGAAAGTTGCCATACGGAATGTAGATTCCAAATAGGAGAACCGATATTAAACTCAACAATCAAACTAATCAGTAATTAAACGGTTCCGATAACAATCTGAACTATTCATGTAAGAATATTCTAGAACTTTATGTCAGTTAAAAATATCTATGTCATGGTGTACATTCATATAATCATACTCCCCACCACCTTCTTACCAAAACTATAGTTTACACTGATTTGCTGTTCCTATTTAGAGTCTAAATAGGAACAGCAAATCAGTCTAAATTTTAAACGTAGGTAGGTACAAAATATTTACTTAACATCTTATCGTAAACAATGAAGACAACAGATATGTACAAAAATAAAGACGCACAGGATGATTTTTTGTGTTATAATACATTCAAATTAGTCTAAATATTATTTCCCCAGAATTACGGAAGACAGTATAAACAAAAGAGTTATGTTATATGTTCAAATATTATAACAAACTTATTTTTGGTGTTATGTTATTGTAACTATTTATAAGTGACACTAAGTTTATTAATAAATATTTTATTAAGACACTGAGAAAGCGTAGATAATTACGTAATAATATTGGCTATTAAATTTATCCGTAGAAAAATATGTATGTAAATATTTTAAAATGACAAATGTTATATAATTTTAATGTTTTGTTTAATATAAAAATAGCTTACCAAAAACAAAAACAACAATAAACACCGCATGTCTGTATCATTTCACAACGAGTACTAGTCGATAAGGAACTCTTAATTTATTGATCTCGTTACAGGTCAACTGATAACACAAATATTGTACGTATTTATATGTCACATTAATAACTTTTAAATGTAATCATAGTCGTCATTAATATAGCCGGACGAGGAACGAAGATGCTTGCTTCTATATCCTTTTTTTTATTTTGTTTGAAAATATACTATAATGTCATTTGAGCGTCGTTAAAGTTGCCGGAAATTTTATGTTCTTAACAATTAAAAGTACTAATCTACCTAACTAGTCCCTTTTTTGGTCATCTGTAGGTCAGAACCTAGCCAGTGACATGACATGACAGAGGTTGCGGGCATCGTTTTTTCATAATGTTGGGTACGTTACGCCACAGAATTGCTTCGGTCATGACTCGGTAAAGCTAATCATTATTTATATTATCTTTGACCGACAACATATAGACGATTTTAGGATTGAGAGATGATGAGAATGGATTGTGAATTTATTTATTAATGAAACTTTTTGTTAAAAAACTGCGTGGTCATTAAAATGTTTTGATGTTTACGAAGATAAAGAGTGAAATTTATTATCCTTTATACCTTTTATTATCCTTTTTGGTTATTCCGCATTGGGACATTCTGTTAATCGAAACAATAACCCTAGTTTTTGTTTGAAATGTGTTCTGATTTGCTAATAACTATGCAACAAATATAAACGTTTCTGTTTAAATGACTTTTTATCCATTTATCAATTATTACTGTCTCAACTTCGTACGAGTAAAATATATAAATATTCGAGTATCATTTATCCTATTCCTTAAAATTGAAATTTACAAAAAAATATTTGTAAGTAATAGGATTTGAAATGTTGAATTGTTGTTATGTTAGAAAAACGCTTCAAAATTTTGATTTTCCTAATAAAAAGCCACAAAAAATATATTTCGGCAAAATAAACACTCGTTATTGCCATAATATTATTCCCGCAAAAACGCTGTCAGTAATTTTGATGACGTCAGATTGTTAAAAACAACAGTCGTGTATGCACCGCCGGTACTCATTCAACGTTAACGGTTAAAAATATTTGGTTTCTTTTGGGAAAATAATGAATTTCAATCGCTTTCATGTGTTTGTAGTATCTAGTTGTACAAATACTAGCATTAAAACTCTAAAAAAGTTTTTGTCAAAGTGCCAGATGATTGGATGAAGAATGTTTGGTTGAAACACGCAAAACGAGATTCTTATCCACTAAAACTCGATTCTATGTATGTGAGGATAACTAATATTTATTCAATATAAGTAAAATCACCTTATTAGAATCTAATAATATTTTGCCCTTATTCTTGTTTATATATAAATAAAGTTGATGATATCATACCCTACAATTATGTACCTACTATGACAGTTGATACAGCTGCTTACACTGAACTGACAGTTTTTGCCTGCATGACGTCACACCGTGGCGGCTCGTGTTTTAGGTCACGTGATATATAGATTAAAAAAACAATAATTTGCTTTTATGATTCAAAATCAAAAAATATTTAGGATTTTACTATATAAATTGTGTATACTGTGTGTGTATACTACAAGTGTGCCAGTCCAGCCAGAACCAAGAGTAATTTCAGACTCAAAGAACACATCTTACTTCCCGAGCTTGGTGGTTGGTGGCTTACTTATCATATATAAATTAAAATAATAGTATTTATTATATCATAGGCAAACTTACACAGCTAACTATCAATATTAATGACAGCATTCATATGCTCAATAATGGTATTAGAAAAATAAAAAATAAAACCACATTTGCTTCCTAACATAATTTATTGAAAAATCCATAGATTAATTAATCTGTTTCACAATGTATTAGCTAATAAAGCAATGAGACATGTTTATACCCATTCATTTACGCTTTAAATGTATACAAATACTAAAGCGAGTGTGTTTTGAAAAAAATGGATTCCAAATCACAAAGTCTTATTAAGTGAACGAATTAATGTTGCATATATTCCAATCAAAATTATGTTCAATGTGTTAGCAGTGATACAATTCAACCTGAAAAAAAAGTGTATTCTAAAATGTTTAGTATTAATAAATTAATGTAAAAAATAATTTTTAAGGATAAGGTTATGATGTCGTCCTGACCGATTTCCACGAGACCAACTAACTATAAAGTACAAGTGTGAGCGCAAACACATGTGCACTCTATTCTCTCAGTGTCATAATCCCAAGAGCAGTAAATCCGATGGGAGTGTACAGTTCCAACTTTCAGACAGTTTGAGGATTTTTCTATAAAAAAATATTTTTTTATTAGCCCGCCTTGGGATTTGAACCCAGGCCCTCAGGTTCTGCGGCCTTATATCAAGACCAAAGAGGCAGACAAAATATAAAAATAGGCATAACAATTGTTTTACAATAATTTAGCTCTTGCATTGGAATCCAATTTCAATGTCTATTTACAAATTGCAATAATCTTGATAATTCTATTGTTAAGCATTATAAGTCGGACCCAATTTGAAGTCTTAAATATGACTACCTAATTTCTCTAAGCCATCTTCAGATCACAGGAAGGCACCAAAGCCGAATGCCCGCTTAATGCTGTCAAAGTAATACCGCCTCCAGTTGTCACGTGTTTGATCAACCTCTGTTGCTGGAACAAGATCCTGCTTCAGAGTTACTAATGTATGATCATCCTGGAATGAAAAAAGTAACTATTTTAGTATTTGGTAAAAGAGTGGTGATAGATTTAAGCAATCATCGGGCTTCTATATTGAATAATTATTTTTAATATAATCAAGAAAATCAATTTTAAAATTGGAAACTAAACATTTATTTAAATAAAATCATCAGCTTGTTAAAATTATATTAAAATTCATACTATTTATAAACCACAACAACATTGTAAAATTGTTGTTATCTTTGTGGTTATTTCTAAATATTGGTTTAGTTTAAAGTTGAAATTAAAAAAGACGAATACATTACCTTTTCTTCTATATTAAAAGTGACTTCAGAGAAATGTTGATCAGGCCACTGTTTATATCTCCAGTACTGTACAATTTTCTTCCCTGGCACTAGTTCTCGGAATTCTCCACTAACATTACCACCAAACAATGAAAACTTGCCACCTTTCTCGGCTTCCATCTTCACATGACCTTGGGTGAAAGCAGTCACCATTTCTATTCGTGTCATAGCATCATAAAATTCATGAGCTCGACATTGGAAAGACTCCGATAATTCAATAGATTTAGTGTCTAATTTACAACCAACTTGTTTATTCTGGGAAGTAACTACCGGCTCCATGTTAATTTTTTTGTTGAATCCACTTGTAATGGTCGAAACATTGTCTGGTTTTACTGGGGCTTCACCTTTCTTTGGCAGGATTAAGCCCTTTGAGAATTCTTCTTTCAAGCTTCTTATATACTCTTTCAATTGCTTACGAATCTCATCTCTTCCAACATTATGCATAAAAGCTTTAACTCTCTGTGCTTCGTCACCACTGCCTTTGATTGTGACAGTCATCTGAAATGTTTAAAATGCCCCTTTGAAATATTTTGGTCTTATTTTTTTTTCCTTTACTTAACTAATTTCAGCCAATTTACAAGATATCCTAGTCAGGTGCAAACACAAATTTAAATTATACATAATATTCAGCCCTATTAATAAATCTATCATCTGCAATATTTAGCACAATGTGACTTTATTTTATTTTTTATTTTTGCCAAGGTAACAAACAGTTAATAATATACATGAAATACATGAAAATGTTTATTAAATTGAACATCAAGCAATCAAGTTGTAATTTAAGACTAATTCAGACATGTAATTTAATTAATACATTATTAAGATCAGAAAGTTTTGTCTTTAGTTTATTTTTAATATGATAAAATGGTCTCTTTTGTTAAATTTAATATCATCGGAAAGGTCTTGGATCTAGGACCTAAATTTGTACCTTTACAATGGTTTCATATGATACCCAGCTATAGTTAATTTACTTTGATACGTTTTCAAAGTTAATCTACTTTTATTCTGCTTATTACAAATTATTTTTTGATTGATAAATACAATTTTGAATTTAGTTTTAAAATTATTAATTTCAGTTTTTAATTTTTAAATATGTATAAAGATTTAACTTTCAGAGTAATTAAATACCCAAAAGTATTTTTTTTTTTAATATAAGCTATGTTAAAGTAATATTTATACAATTGAAAAGAGAAAAATAAACTTTTTGATTTCTAATAAGTAAATTGCAGTTTTGCAACATACCAAAAATTCCATACTATAATTTCAATAACATTGAGTTGCTACCTTTGAGTATAATCTCATGTAAAAAAAAATATTTTTAAAATTTTTATGGCTTAGAGTTCATGTATAACATACATATTTAGTATAACTACTCACTAAATATCTACTTAATGATAATATTCAATCTATAGTGTACAAGAAGTTTCCTTAGAGGCATCTTCTTATTAGAAGATGCTGGCAAGGCTTTGCTGGCAGCAAAGTAAATTTCAATATATGAGAAAAATATTAGTTTAAAATGGAGATATAAACAATTCATATTCGTATAATATAGCACCATTCTAGCATTCTTGCTGCCATTCCACATGGTCAAGATTTATACAGTAATAATTTTTAATTCATATTATAATATTAGTATTTCTACATAATGACATATATATTTTGAAGTGTTTGTATCATAAATGTAACATATAACATTAAAATATGCTTTGATTTATTTCATTTATTATTTTAATAAATAGTGCCTGTTTAATTTAATTTTTATGATTTCAAAGGATTAATGATGATGATGATTATATGATTAACACTGTTAACATAAAACATTAAATAAAATGATTACTTACATCTACTTCACTGACATCATTTTCTTCAGACAAATTCGGGATATGGATCTCTCCCTTCACTTTATCCTTGGCACCAGCCAATAAGCCTTCCCACTTCAATTTTATGTCCCACTCATAAAAGAATATTAATTTCCCTTTCCTATTATTTGCAGTGGCCTCGCCATCTATCTTTTCTACTTCAGTTATCTTACAATCTATGCCATTTTGCGCTATCTTCAAATTATTCAGCAACTCTTTTAACTGATCTTTCGACCACGGTCCTGCGTTTTTCTCGGTCCAATGCCAATTATTCACATTTGTTGCATCGGGGCGTTCTTCCACGATCCACCGAGGATCACCTTCTCCCCATTTGGCCATTTTACAGTCCCAACGTTAACACGAGGTGACCAATGATCGGCGTTTTTTAATCACCACAAATAGATGTAGTTCAAGGCTTCTCGATTGTTACTAAGATCTTATTTATTTAATTAACTATTAACCATGCATCGCACTATTTTTCACACTAATATTAACTTATATGTTACCTCTACAGCTATTAAAGTAGCAGACTTTTACTAATATCGGTTAACAGCAGACAACTCTTATTCATATTTTTCGAGAAACGTCGTGAATGAATGCGTGAATAGAAGTCAAAACTGGAAAAATGACATATAAATGCAATGTTTCCATAACTATTTCTCAGACTCCTTCTACATGTCCAGAAAATCATTTATAAAAACGAATGAAATACTTTTTAATAATTGTATAGATTACATGGGGTATTTTAAATATATTTTAATGAATTAAAATTCACTTTATTGACTGCCTGACTAGTGGACTGCTAGCTACTAGTTGAGTAAAGTTAAGGCAATTTTTTAAGTTATTTTATTTCGAATTCATGAAGTACTAGCGATTTCTTAATAGTTTATGATCTTATTTTGTTTATATGATGTAGCGACTTTATCCAAGTCTATTTGATTGAAATATATATAACTTTCGGGAAATAATTTACTTATGGCAACATCTTTGCATTTTCTGTAAGTTTCTAGAAACTAATGTACCTACCAACATTAGCATTTATATCCGGATGTCAGTAAATTATTTCGTTTTACGCATAACCTAACATTTTTTGTAAGTACTATAGTATTTTTTATTTATTTATTACTGACATACATTTCATACTGGAATTCAGTAATGAAGAGATAATCAAAACTAATTTTATCATTAAGATTATATTAGACAACTGGAGTAAGAGGTCTAGCTTAGGAGTGTTGACACTCTCGTGTCTCATAAAAGACCTAGAAATTCATACCAATAAACTTTTTTCCGGTTGTGTCTGATTGCTTTCCAATCGCATTATAAGAGTAAAGGAATAAAGAGTACATTTGTATTTACGAACACACTCAAAGAATTCTCCCGTACAATATCAAATACTATAAACAAATGAAATGTCAGATATTTAAAAAAAATTGTGCTCTACTGAATTCGCAAACACAATGTCCTCTTTATTTCTTTACAATCGGCAGCAATCCAGGGTTTTTTTTTTAAATATAAGTACTAAGTAAAAACCAAGTCTCAAGGAGTAGGTTCGGAGCTCCTATGTAGGTTGGTGGATACACGTGGCATAATCTCATCCGCTACATGCAGGTTTCCTTCACCGCCAAGCACGAGATGAATTATAAACATAAATTAAACAAAGATTTTAACTTAGAATCATCAGTTAAGATTCACATCTTTTCACCACTAGGTCACCACGGCTATACAAAGTTACTATTTTTTTTATTGAAATAAGAAATACATAAACTTAAATGAGGATTTGAATCAGACAACTAAAAAAAGCCTAGTTATATAATTTATTTATTACATAAATAAAAATGAATACTTTACAAAATGATTTACATTTACTATGAAACAACCAAATAGAAAATATTTGAATGTATATATCTATATCAGATAGTAAATGTTGTGATTAGAATTTTTGATTCCGCAGTGATCAATTAACATGATTCTTGTACATATACAAATTTCAGATTTCCCTCGACATGTAAGTATGTAGGTGCAATGTTTTTTGTCTAGTAGGTGATGGTAAAAGAAATGCTGCTGATTATTTTATTAGCAATAATATTGGCCGTTCTATCATTAATTTGCATTCTAATAATTATTAACTACTATGGTCATTCGCAAACCGATACAGACAATACTGGGAATTTAGGTAAACAATACAGTAAATTCGGGGTGCACTCGTCTAGACCGCTTAGTCGTTCCGGCTACGTCACGAATCCCGCGGCGAGTCAGCATGATTGTCAGCGTGTGAGTCGGTGTGCTTGTCGGCGAGCGCGGTGTCGGCCAGGAACGCGGCGATAGTGCGCGCGGGTCGGCCGGCAGCGCGTCCGGGTCGCAGATACACGGCGCCCCCCGCTCGGACGCCCGACGTGTCCACGTGCAGCCACTCGCCGCACACGAAGTGCTGGCATACATAAGCTCACTACTTCATCATCTAATATATTAGACTATACTACTTACGACTATATCCTTGGAAGTTTTATAATATGCAAATATTATATTATCTCTTATTAATATGTACTTTAAAAAAAAAACCGAAAATAGCAGACCTGATCAATCAAAATCAATTGTTACATTTGTGATAACAGAACCTACAAACGAATTATCTATAAAGATTGATACCTGTGCATACTACTTTCTAAAACATTACCATTACATTACCTTTAAGAAAGCTGCTCCCTTACAAATAGTAGCTGTCCCTGAGCCTTTGTTCCGCAAGTCAACAGATGGATCATCTGTAATTAAAACCCGGTAAAGTCGAATTAGACTCGTAACCATGAGTGAGGTGAAAGCTTCGTATTTTTTCGAAACTTGTTTCTGCACCTTTAGATGTTAAGATTAACAATATACGTCATTAATCATTTCAATTCATGGTGAGATATCTAGATATATACATTTCTTTCTTATTAAGTGATACTTCTGAAATGCTGAATAGTACCTAACGAAAACTCATAGTAGCAGCGCAGAGTTAAGGATATGACAGTGTTACCCTCCCGTTCCTCGGTAAGCACGTGAAATTGCGAATCTGCAACTGCATTAATCTGAACCTGCGCATTATAATAGGTTGCCGAGACGCAATTTCAATCAGGATATTAATTCTATAATGTGTCCAAGTGTTCTCACCTCGCACTTGTCTGCGGTAGTAGTCCCACAGCGGCAGGCGCCACAGGCGGTCGCCCGTGCGCGCGCCCGCGTCCCGCGCGCCGCGACACACGTGCTCGCTGTTCGTGAACACGCACGCGCACGCGCACGACGCGCCCACCGCTGACACCACGGCGTACAAGAATATATCAATTTGTTAAACTAACCACAAATAATGAAAGAAATAACATCTATATATATCAGACTTCATCGTTTTATTACTTTTAATTTTCTGTAACCAAAAATTGAAGAAATAGGAAAGAAAAGCAAAGTTCGGATTTTCATAATTTATATAATAACGGTTAAGGTGAACTAAAAATCAACATATATATAGTTAGCTATAAATATAGTTCAAAAATATACAGCACTCAAATTAATATTTCGTAATGCCTTACTGTACAGTTTGGTTACTGCGCCTTCAAGTACGTTATTCGTTTTTGGATAAATAAATCTTAATTTAAAAAATATGGACTGAAATAAATGCCAAATAAAAATGTTTAAAATCAGTTTTAAAGAAGTATATGGTACTTGAATACACATTACATACGTGCGAGAGAGGCGACGTCAATTACGAGCGCAGGCTTGTACATAGCCTGTCCGTATACCAGTGCGTCGGCCAGCAACAACTGACTTTCTAGATCTGTGTCCTCCACCTGATGATTGCATTTGAAATATTTATAGTGTCATTGTAATGCGGAGCCTTTTAGCTATTAACCCTCATACTTTCTAGCATTATTATTGATGGCTTTAAAAATCGATGAATCCAAAAAATTTAATAAAAGCATGTTACTATTTGTTTGGAGTCCTATTATAAAAGTCAGTGTTATCTATACGTCCATAGGATAGGACAGTTGTTTAGTTTTTAACTTTTTTTAATACTAACTACTTCCTACAATAAATGCTACTGCCAGGAATATTGGGAAGCGACCTGCATGTGTAAGCCGTTGAGTGCGGGCAGTACGTCTCCCGGCTTGAGGCAGTGTCCGCTCACAAGCTGCTCGCACAGCGGGATCACCGCGCGCACATGTAACGGCACCTTGAATAAAAAAACTAAAGTATAGAAGTTCTTTCACTATGCTAGTATATAAAAGGAAGAATATATTATTAAAATAGATATTTCATGACAAGTGTAACCTTGAGGATCGCGAGTGTCCGCATCACTGCGAGGACGACGGCCGCGCCAGCCACGCTGCGTGCACCGTGCATGTCGCGTGCAGAGCGCAGACATAAACCGCCACTGGAAGGTACAATTTATTTGTTTTTATTTTTTTTAATAATAATATTTAAACTGTAGCTCAGTTAACAGCAAAACTTAACATAATTATTACTGTGGAATGAAAATAATACAAGCAGAGTGGGCTAGTTAGGTGGTTACTTTGGTGGTTATATTTTCTGCCATACATATCAATTACACAATTTTTCGCCATTAAGAAATATTTTCTTTAGTGACAGAAATTTAATAGAGAAACAGTCGGAGAGCTTGGCTTTCATGTAAGTGAAAGGAGTGCATATCACCAGTCGAAGGTAAGTCCGTCTGCGGCGAGCAGCACGGGCGGGTTGTCGGCTCCGCGCCACGTGCACTCCAGCAGCAGTGGGGCCTCGCACGAGCCCGCCGCCACCGCCAGCACGCCGTGCATGCGCTGCGCCTCCAGCCACGCACGTTCGTGCGCAGTCACGTGCACCCCCAGCGGACACAGAGTATCCAGCGCCGCCTACCACGGTACTTTGATATCGGTTTGTCTTATGTAAATTAACGGATGTTCGTTGATTTGAAATCTATTATTCGTACTGAGATCTAAAAAATCACGTTGAGAATATTTTTGGAAAGGTGAAAAAATTAACATTTACTACCTGGGCGAAATCAACTGGAGTCATTTTATTAGGCGGCATATCGGTCAGATATCTGGCCCAGTTTTGTGACTGCCCGTACACTACACCAGTGTCCCATTCCTCTTGTCCCTCGGAACCGTGAAGAAACAATTGAACCTCTTGATGTCGATCAGTGCTAGATTTGAACTCTTCGAATCTAATGAAACATTGTGATTATTAATGATGTTAAATAATAAATAATGTTGAGAAAATCATTTAAAAAATCTCGAACGCAATAATGCTTATAAGCAAACTAGATATCTTTATTTTTTTATTAACAGGGAAAATATTTTTCACGCATATCGGTTCGACATATATTACACCAGCATGAAAAACGTACCGCCAGGCAGCCAGATGCGCAGCCTCTGCGGCGGCGTGCGGTGCGCCGGCCGCACATACCGACACGCGTGCACAGCCGCGCTCGCACAGCGCACGCACGCCCGCTCCCACCATCACCCTCACGTTCTCCTACCACAATGCAGTGTTTATTTACAATACACTTTTAAAATAAACAGAATTATATAGACTCGATTTTCATATTTATTTCATATATGAGGAACTTAGTATATTGTGGTTGTGTATAAAAAGCTTTATAAATGTTAGAATTATTCCCAAATAACTGAGTGACATAAATATAACTTACAAAATCGATAATATCTATAAAAGTCCTAATAAAATAATTTAATTTGGTACCTACTTACGTTAAATAATTGTACAGATTGGAACTTACGTTAATATAGAGATTTCGGCAAATCATTTTCGTTTTAATTGAAACATTTAATGAAAATACGTATTTTTAGTGTCCATACCCGAGTCTCATCTAACTCCTCCAGTTTGTTGTATCCCGGGTCCTTCTTGCCCAGAGACGAAATGGCGACAGGACCGAACTCCGGCACCACGTCGGTCACGACGAATGCCTTACCCAACTTTAGTTGACACGACAATCTGTTAAGATTATTTAAATTTGTACGACGGCAATGTGAATATCGTAGCAATCCATTAGCAGCCGTCAAAACAAACAATATTGTGGACTCGTTCGTAAACAATTATATACTTATATTTTAAGTATTGTGGATCTGGGTAGTAGAGGCAGGCGTAAATCCCTTAAGAAATGGATTATTTACCTGAATTCCTGTTGCCAGTGATATTTTATAATGAGTGCTAAAAAATGTTTACGACAAATGTAAACGACCTTTCAAGTAAACCAAACAAAAGTGAGCAACAGAAATTTTAATGAAATCGTCGTCGGTTAGTTAATATATGAAATATCATATAAGCTTACTCATTTAAATATCCGCATATCTTGCCACCACTTCTCTGGTTGATTTCTTCAGCGATGGGTGTCAGCTCGAACTTATCTTTGTCTTCGTACACCCCGATAACCAAACCACTCTACAATTATTATAAGAACATGTTAATCATGTCTCATGCAGGTACGTTGTATTCATACAATATTTTAACAATATTAAAATGAATATCCACAAATCGAAAAAAAAAAACAAGATTTAATTATTTTTTGTCAATTTAACATAGTTTTAATAATTTACTATAAAATAAAAACTTAGTAGGTTTTTCTAGCGAAAAATTTCCAGTAATATCCCTGAGTCTGAAAGTGGGAACTAACGTGTCTCGAAAAGCACGTAGCCGTTGGTCCTGCGCCTGAACTCTTTCCGATCTTGTCGGACTTGCCGTACCATCGGATTATGAGAATAGAGAGCGCACCTGTGTTCGCGCACACTGACTGGCATCCCTTGAGATTAGCCGTCATGGCCGAAATCGGTCAAGACATCATAAATAAAATGTATGAAATAAAATTTGTTACAAATAACACAGACACTGTTTTCGTTACCAATTTTTAGTTTAATATATAAGAATGGAAATTTCAGATGGAGCAACAAGGTTAGCCTTAACCCTAACAAAGACATGGTCTTAAAGATATTTTTATTGGATTGATTCTGTGAGATTAAATCTCTGAGTACATTTAGCATAATAATGTTTAAAACATTAAGAATAACTTGATGATCATCTCTACAAAATAATGGTATTATATAAGATAGTAGGTAAAACATTTTTAAATATCCTCATCTTTAAAAATATTATGAGACAATTTTTTTATTTTAATTACCTTATTTCCTTCAGTGTTGGTGTCCTGTGCTTCATTCTTTGATTTTTTTTCAGCTGCAGTATTACATTCACTAGGACCTACACTACTACAATACCTAAATAATCTACCAAAATTTACCCTCCACAAATTTTTACTCGAAAATAATTTTGTGTAACCCATTATAAAAAAAAACAAACATAACACAATAAAAATAACCAACTAGATGTACCACATTGTATTTAAAATTTTAATTTAGTTAAAAAGTTTAATCAAGATGGACATGAAAAATTAATATATGGAGCATTTTTTTCATCTGCGTTTAACTTTTGTACTAACATCATAAATATTATAGTTTATGCATTTAATTTTATGTTACTAGATCAAATAACTGCTAATTTAATGTTATTTGGTATAGAAACAGATATAACATTAAAAGAAATAAAAAATATATTTGTAATAAATTTATATCATCCTGCAACTACAATCAATTGGAATTATTTTAAAGGTAAAAAAACAAAGAATACATTTTTAAGAATCTGTACTGAAATCATTTTTAAATACAGTCATATACACACACTTTGTCACAAGTTCATCCCACATGTGAACAATAATTATCATATTTATCACCCATTCATAAATTGACTTTATTCACCTTTTGTTACCAATATTAATTTTGAAAGTTGTTGTTTTTGGCACATGTCTTATTGTCAAAGATATCCTTGTATCACGAACCACTGTTGTATCTTTTACATACTTATCAGAACACATATTTAGGTTCACTACAAAATCATCCAACAAATCTTCACTCACTTCGTCAATACTATGCAAATAGTAGCTAAACAACTTATCCTGTAGGACAAGTAAACTTCTTGGCTCCAAGAGAAAAGAGAACACTGGTTTTAATTTAGAACATTCATTAGATATTGGCTGCAAGAATTTTAATACTGTATGTGAACCTGCAGAGATTGTTGTTATTGTAGGGTAGAATAATGATCCATCTAGATGTGGGAGTATGCCTTGATCAGGTAAGTATTCATTAACAAGGACATGGTTGGGTTTATTACCATTCATTAAGTTTAAATGATGAATTCTCTCATTATATGTTTGCAGCCAATGTGGTATTTCTTCAGCTATCATGCCTTTACTGTGTGGAATTCCACCCCAATTCTGTAATCTTCTGTTGGAGAGCTGGGTCCATTTTGGTTTTGGAGATGAGTATATATTTGATAAAATATACTTCTCTTCCTGCGGTGTTATAAACTCTGATACGTAATATGCTGTTGGCTCGACCTGTTAATAAGGAGTTACATATTGTATACTGATTTTAAATGATAACAAGATTAGACATTACAGTATAAATGTGTATAAGCATGATAAAAATTTATATCTATTTAATAAAACGTGTGTATTGAAAATGAATAAATTTTATAAAATAAAAACAAAACTTCATGATAAGGCTGATCATTTGAAGGCATGATAACTACTAAAAGTTATAACATTATATGGATAAATTTAATAGTAATTATAATAAATAATAACTCACAGTGGTTACTTTATACTTCTGTATAGGAAAGGTATCGTTTATCATTTTTTATTATCACTAAAATGACAAGTGACTCACAATTTTACTAAAAATTATAACAATAACATGCGTATACAAAAATATTTAGGTAAAGTAAAATAATTTGATAATATAAATAACAATGAAATAAAATACTTTTGGTGTTTCTTTTGAATATATTTACAAAAAAATAAAAAATAATATTTATTTGTTCACAGAAACTATTTTTAAGATTCTCATTATATTATTATGACAGGTAGAAGACAGGTATAAGTAATATTAACAATTTGACAGTCAGTTGACACTTGACCATAAATCAGGATAAACTTTTAAAAATTTCGAAAAAGATATTTAGTAAAATAAAGGTTTTAATTCGAAAATGTATATATATTTTTTAATTTAAGTGTCTATAATTTCCAAATTCTAATCACTTATTACTTTCAATCTCCGACGAGTGTCTTGGTACATACTTTTTTTTATACAAATTACACAATACTTACATTTAAGGTACATACATATACTAAAAAGTATCATCTATATTACGTATGTACTGTATTACATTTTGATTTACCCCTTACTATTAACGTAGCTGGAACCGAGGTTATATCATGGATAGAACTTGGAAATACATTGGAAATGACAGACATCTTCAATTGCTCTTTGATGCATAAAAATATAGCTCAAAATAAAAGCTCAAATTGCAAAATGGAAAAAGAATTTTATATTACTCTTATTATATTAAACGGCAAGTGCTATTGCAAAAATATGTATAACAAAAGTTGTAGATTATGCTATTATCTACAAAAATGGTAACCATACTTTTTTTTTATGTATCATCTTTCCGTAGATATCGTGATGTCAAGGATTCGAAATACAAATATACAGTCGACACGGCACGGTCTGTATAGATCATCGGACGTTCATTATAAGTAATGGTAATGGTATCGAAGTCGAAACGGTAGAGACTTTAGAAATTTCTTTTATAATGGTGTACTTATGAACTCCACCTATTTTTAGCGCTATCCGAATTATTGCAAGCTTACCGTTTATTTTGATTGGACTGAATATTGAAAACCTTACTATCAAAGTTTGAGATGACAGTATTTTATTTTTAACGTTTTGTTATTGTAAATATTGCAGTTTAATTTTATAAGAAAATATAAACTTTATTTCACAATATTGAGTATCATTATATAAATAACAATTGCGTATAATTTATATATTCATTATTTTAAATATTGGCAAGTAAACAGTTACCTACTTTTTATTTTTTTTTACAAACTATTAAGTAATGACGTTTGCATGAATTCGATGCATTATCGAAACATATACAGCTATCTTTTTGACAGGAACGGACAGGCGATAAAATGTTATTTGTTAATATTTTTTTGTAAATACCTATTAATGAGCGAGCGTATAATGTGATCACGATGGGCGGTTGCATTGGAATAACTAGAAGCAGGAGTGGGCCCATAGAGGAATCTTCGGGATCGGTGTCGCGGCCTAATTCGGGTAGGTCAGCGACTGTCTGTCGCCGTGGAGAGGTGCGAGTGGGGCTGACTAAAGCGGTCTTTGTTTTAGGCGGATTGCGGAAGAACCAGTCACTGTGTCACGAGACGATAAGGTGGAAATCTGATATGCCGTTAACGGAGGGTCAATTGAGGAGTAAGAGGGATGATTTTTGGGATACTGCTCCGGCGTTCGAGGGTCGTAAAGAGATCTGGGACGCACTACGGGCGGCAGCAGTTGCCGCTGAAGCCATGGACTTTCAGCTCGCGCAAGCTATACTTGACGGTGCTAGTGTTTCTGTGCCAAATGGCTACCTGACAGAGTGCTATGATGAATGGGGGACCAGATATCAGGTAAATTGTCAAGTTGGCAGTTTTGCAATACTCACTTTGTAATCAAAAATAAAAATATTATAATATAATATTTTTTTTACATCTAAAAGTGCCTGGTTGCATGCTTCAAAAAGATCACTACTACCAGATGTAAATTTTAACTATGCTAAATGCAAATAATTTAATTTATACAGTAAATCATCTATATTACATTGAAATCCTTCAAATAACTATAAAAAATATATTTTATGCTTTTTTGGGCTATATGCCATATTTTTAGGTAAATATGTTATATACTATTTACAGTTTCTACATTAAAAGTGTATTATTAAAGAATAATATTTATGTAAACATAAGCACAAACTACTACTTAGATATATGAAAAAAAATATGTAGTTAAATATAAATTATTTTTAGTATATGACTCACATGTAAGATTATTTACTAAATAAGCATTATACAAACAATTACCTAATGACTAATTAAGCATTTTGTTGTTTATTAATATATTTCTTGCAGTAAACATTGTTCTATAGTAAAATGATGTATGTAATATTTTTCACGGCACAGTAAACTATGTAGAAATGTTTTAATTAGAATATAAATAAATACACTATGATTTTGTTTAGCCATAGAGCCTTTCAGCATTTTAGAAGGAAAGTAAACTGGCAAATAGGCCACCTAGTCAACATGACTGATCTTAACCCACCTTCCTGGTTCGGAAGGTATTGCTAACAGATCACATACTCTACTGACAAACAGTAATACTTAGTATTGTTGTGTTTCCATTTGAAAATTATCAGTGAGCCAGTAAAATTACTGGCACAATGACATAACATCTTAGATCCCAAGGTTTGTGGTGCATTGGTGACGTAAGGAATGATTAAAATTTTATACAATGTCTATCGGCAGTGGTGACCACTTATCATCAGGGACCATTTGCTTGTCAATCATCCTATTTCATAAAAAAGACAGAAAAGTAAAGCTAAATGCATAAAATGGTAATAATGAAGGTTTTATATTTGCTGTGTTGCACTTGTGATATTGATCTTGAATTAAAATATTGTAACTGGTCACTCTGCAATGTGAAACTAGCAATCTGATCCTGACCCTTTAAGTTAATGTTGCACAATTAGTGCTCATTCAATAGTCTGCAATTTGTCTGAGAGTGATAAATATAGACATTGCTGTTGTTCTTTGATCATTTTGTATATTGTGTTTTGAATTTGTAACAGATAAATTAATCACTAAATGACGACCGTCTCTAGGTTCCGATATACTGCCTGTCGGCTCCTATAAACATGATGAAGGAGGCGAGCGGGCGCGACTCGCCGGCGGAGTGTTCGGAGCCCGTGGAGGGCGGCGTGGCGCTGGCGTTGCGGCTGCGGCTGTCCACCGGCGGCCCCGACCTCGACCTGCCCGTCTGCTCGAGGCACACTATTGCGCACTGCAAGGCCAAGCTACACGTGAGTCCCCATTCCGTGATACGTCCCGTGTCGCTTCTGCTTTGTACTTTAATTAGTGGTGTCGCATCTAATACGCCTACTGTAAAAACCTTAAAGTGATTACGGCTCTTCTATCCTCATCACATATTCAGCTACAAGCGCCATACTTAATATACTACAGAAACGTCTTTATATACAACGTTCACAGCTTTTTTGTTATTAGCCCTAAATTTAAAACCGTAATATCTTCGAAAATACTCATTTAATATACATGCTCGAAAGGGCCATACTGATCTATATTAAATCCACATCCAGTGTATTTAAGGTACTTAATTGCATAAGGATTAATACCATATTGCTTAAAATCGCTTCGTAAATAAGTCATTATTTATTGTAAAAAATAAAGAATAAAGAATGGTTATTGTTGGTTAATCCTAAGAGATAGACATATACTATCGTGGAATTTTTTGTAGACCTTTTTAATGTATACAGTACTGTAGTACATTATTTTGATCTATCTCGTAGGGTACAGCCAGCGTTTTCAATGTAAGCTCAAAAAATGTGTTTTTTTACGACAAACAGCGAGAAGCGACTTTGTTTTATATTATTTAGTGATATGAAAAACATGCAATTTGCTTATAACTCTTATATGTCATGTTCAACAAACAGTGCTTGATTAACATATATTCAATTATAATACAACTCTATTCCACTAAACTTTTGCCAGTGTAACTACATCACTAAATTCAATATATAGGTTGTATATTTTTCTGTACTTATTGCAGAAAAAGTTCTAAGTGTAAATATACACGCGAGGCATATATTTACATGTCTCATCTCTAAACGAGTACCCGGCTTCACAGGCTCAGGAGAACATCGAGCCGTGGCGGCAGCGCTGGTTCTACGGCGGGAAGCTGCTCGGTGACCGCCTGCTGGTGGAGGAGGCGCGCGTGACGCCCGGATACGTGGTGCAGGTCATCGTGGCGCCCGATGAGCACGAGCCGCACAGCTAGTCGCGCGGCGGTGAGTGGCCGCACGCACACGCA